>NC_054409.1:25161526-25181526 GCF_017976425.1 Toxotes jaculatrix | reverse complement strand
CTGACATTATGCTGCTGCTTTTACTGATGTAACCTCCACAGTCTGTTCACGCTGAGCCGGGACGAGCCGAGCGTCTCAGAGACGGTGTTTATCCTGCCTGAGTTCAGACAGAAGCACCTACGTCATTTTACCCCATCAGGTAGAACAGCCACCTCTCAATATCCAGCTGGAGTCTGAGGAAGACGAGGAGGGCAGGACACTCAGGAGAGGAGTAGTCAGCTGAAAACTAAAAGCAGCAGTGAGCAGCATTGTGTTTCTCTGGGTTTGAGCCGAAGTCGTCGTCGGTCCGTGATACTGTGATCAGTCTTCATGTCTCCAGAGACGCGGGACAAATCAGGATGAAGCTGCTTTGGTTTGTTCATGTTGTGGACAATTCAGCTTTTTAAAAAGTTGTGTAGGACGTTTAACCAGGCTGTTAACGAAGACTGAGGACCTGCTGGGGGGACGGGGGGACGGGGGGACGGGGGGGGGGCAGATAGATTGTGGGACTGTGCAATTCCCTAAACTCTGATTCCTGCTCTTACATCTGTCAGGATGTGAACAGCAGCAGGGGAGGAGGGGGGAGAGGAGGAGGGGGAGAGGAGGAGGGGGAGGGGAGGGGGGGGGGGGGGGCAGCTCCTGGACTCTCCATACATAATTAATGACATCAGTTCAACCACACTATTGACTAAACAAATGCATAAATCACACAGGCTCCAGTCAATAGACACAGAAACATTTAATCATGTTCTAAATAATGACTACTGTTCCCATGATGCCATAATTATTTTCAGCTGCTGATTTGGATTAATGTGCTGTCAGAGCGCCGGCTGAGTGAGAGGAGACACGAGGCGGCGGCCGTCAGCCGGGCCGAGCCGTGATCGACAGCGACGGAGGGAAGAAGGAGAGCGGGCGGCGGCGGCGGCGTCTTTATGTGGAGTGGCAGCTGAAAAGTGGCTGTCAAAAAAAAGCAGTGGATATTTGCTGTTTTGTTTATCAGCTGGCTGGAGCTGAATCACAGGGAGGAACATGTAGAACCTGTCCACCCGCCTTTTCATCTGCTGCCTAAATGGGTCTGAGGATTGGAGAGTTTATCCCCTGACAGAGAAACCATTTCCAGCTCCGGGCCGAGCACACGGCCGTCTGTCAGGAGACCGGCCTCAGATCGACTCCTCACGTGCTCCAGCTTTCTGCTTCCTGCCCGCACACGCCACCTTCGCCCCGTTCCCGCCTTTCACTGAGGAGGCTCACAGGAAGCTGTCAGTGAGGGAGGATTTCAGGATAAAAGCTGAGAAGCTTTTCCTGAACAGACTGTGGAAGTCAGGGACTCTGCTCTGTGGAGGAACCGTGGAGGTTTATTCATTTATTATTTAGTTTCCTAAAACAGTTGATAGATGAATCTTTGCAGCCTATAATCAGCTCACACACACACACACACACACACACACTTTTAATAAACCTCATTGATCCTCTGGACTGAACTCCTGTCAGATGATGTCATTTCCTGTGCTCCTCCCTCTGGGTGGTGTCCAGCAGCGTCTCCAGAGGACGTCTCAGACACGAGTGGAGGTTTAAACTCTCTCAGCAGCGTCAGTATCACTGTGATGGTAAAGCCAGTTTGATGAGTCCATCTCGTCCTGACACCTCCCCAGGTCTCAGGGGACTCTCCTGTCCAAACAGTCAGACCCCCCCTCCTCTCCCCCCTCCCCCACCTGCCATCCAGCCAGGTCGCAGGTTAATGACTTTGTGTTTACCATCCAACGGGCTCTTTGATAACAAGGTGCCCCCCCCCACCCCCCCGTGTTTCCACCACGGAGGGCGACGGAGGCGCTCGGTGTAGCAACAGGAAGCGAGGAATGTGACGCCACACACGGAGCTTTGTGGGAGAACAAGCAGCTCGGGCCGAGACGGAGAACTACTAATATTTATTCATGATAGAGAGAAAGTAGTGGTTTGTTGGCTCAGGCTACTTCATTTACATTCTGTTATAGACTGTTTGCCCCAGCGTGGGAGCTCGGTCTGTCTCCAAACAGATGAACCTGTCCTGCTCACTCCTCCTCTCTGTCATCCATTCATTCGCCTCGCAGCAGAACCCTTCAGAGCTCTGCTCAGAACCGTCCCTCAGGTAGTCCTCTGCGGGGACGTCTCCCCGGCAGACCTCACTCAGGCTGAAGGTGGACGTCTGTCACCAAAACAAAGGAAGTCAGTGGTTTGAAGGAGCAGTCTCTCGCTGGAGACGCAGCGTCTCAGACACAGAAACATCAGCTTTAACAGATTAAAAATCACTGACCAGCTCCAGTAATTTTCCCTCCAAACCCCGGGAGTCCCACCTGTGTGGCGGCTCCAGGTGGGTCTGGTTAAACAGGCCGTGAGCTAACATCAGGTGTCTCTGTATTCCTGAGGTGACGCCTGTGCTGTGGAACCTCTGGTTGTCAGGTCCGTTTGTGTGGCGGCGTCTTCACAATGAGCCGCTGTTTCACTGAAGACTGCACAGGTGTTAGTCAGTCTGCTCATCCAGGACACGTCTTCTCTTTACACCTCTTTTCTTTACCTGGACTGCAGGACCTGAAGTTGACGGTATCAGGTTTCCATGGGAACAGAGTGTCACTGACAGCAGATGATCGGAGGGTAATGATTTCCCCGAGAGTTCAAAGATCACACACTTAATGACCGGGGGGGGGGGGGCGCCGGCGGGGGGGGGGCTCTATCAGCATCTTTACCATGTGCAGAGTTTCTCACTGGAGTTTTATCTGAAGGAACTTTGCTTTCACTCCGTCTGCTCCCTCAGACTGCAGGTTTCTCTGATTCTCTTCATGTCAGAGGTTGTTCATGTTTGTAAAAGCTGTGGATCACAGAGGAGAAGCGGCTCCTTCAGAACAACTGCTGCATCAGTGTGGGACAGTTTGACTGGATGTGAACACTCATGCTAAAAACATGTGTCTCTGTCTTGATAGAGGCTGGTGGACCGTGAAGACAGCAGAGACCCTGATGGAGACGAGTCCAGGATCCAGGAGGCCGTGGCTCCGGCTCAGGGTAAGTTTGACTTCAGGAGTAACTGCTCCTGTCCTCCACACAGCTGCTCAGACTGGTGTATGAGGTGTCCACAGTGTATCACCTGTCATATCAACACTTCCACCTGTCCACGTCTTATAAGGAGACGAAAAGAAAAGAGGAGGAGGAAGAGTAAGAACTGCCATTTTTACTGAACGCTTGCTTGTTTCCAGCGTCTGCATCATTAATCCATCACGTGCCAATAAAACATCAGCAATCGATCAATATTAAACATCAGACTTTACAAAGTGCTGCACAATAAAGGGTCAAATCAAAGGTTTGTGAGTTTGAAGCACAGATGGAACAACACGCATGTTCTTTGTGTGTCGCTCTGTCCCTGACTGTCTCATGCATGTTGGACTTTATAAACATATTAACATGTTGACTGGTCACAGCTGGAGAGAAAATGCCACCAGTGTGTGTAACTGGATCCTGGCGAAGGTCCAGCCTGATATAATAATGGCTTTTAATGGCTGCTGATTAATGCCCATAATGAAAGACGATCAATAGTAATAACCTGCAGTGGGCTGAGTGACACACACAGCGAGGTGGAGACGAACACGTCCTCCCACCTGCAGCCGTCAGCTCAGCCTCTGACACTTTTTTATTTACACCTCAAACACATCATCTGCCTCCTCAGCCGCACGTTGTTAAACTTGCCCCTCCCACCTCAAATGTATTGCCATTTAAACATGACAAAGAGGCCATTGAGGTGGCCATTACAATAATCCATCATGTCTTCCAGTGGTTGGATCCAGCCTTGCGGTAAATCCAATCTAAGCAGGGTCAACAGTGTTTTTTCCTCCAATATGGCTGACTGCTGTGTCTGCTGGGCTGTCATCAGTTAGCTTTTGTCAACACGAGGCCACCAGAGACACATTAATGCTGCAGCCCTGACAGCAGGCGGGTCTGAGCAGATCTGAGGGACGAGGCCGCCGTCTCACAGGACGTGTCCCGACGTTTCCTCCGCTCGGATCCGGGTGTTCGGTCGTGTTCGGTTCATCGTTCGCGTTGATTTAATCTTAATTTTATTCATCAGACGTTTCAGTTGTTCCTCAGCTGTTCACATCAGAACAGTGTAACACCATTTACTGACAAAACAGAGGGTGTGTGTGTGTGTGTGTGTGTGTGTGTGTGTGTGTGTGTGTGTGTGTGTGTTGTCCAGTCGTTTTTCTTTGGACGCGTTTCTTTGGAGGTTTTATCCTGGTGGAAGAAGTGTGAGTGGCGCAGCTCGTCTGTCTCTGAGGACGCTGCAGACGTAGCAGCGTAGTGGTGACTAACATGCAGGTATGGATGTTCAGCGTGTCCCCAGTCATCCTCCAGGCCTAAGGAACCCCCATACAGAGTTAATCATTACAGCCCAACCCCTACCCTCATTGATTAGCCACATACTGAAGCCGGTGGAGCAGTCGATGCTGCACTCGGTGCAGATTTCTGTGGCAGAACAGTCGCCTCAGCCTTTAAAAGTGAAATAAAGAAATATCGACCGGCTCCACTCAACAAGTTTGAGCCAGTCGATCTTCAGCATAACAGCGCTATATCAAGCTACTGTTCACACAGACACAGACACACACACACACACACACACACACACACACACACACACACACACACACACACACACACACACAGCAGAACCTCAGCTCACTGATCAGCTCTGAGGGATGCTCTGTGGGTTAAAGGCTGCTGTGGGTTCCTGTGGTGCACGTCTTGCTCCAGCAGCAGCTGAAGCTGCAGCGTGAGGTTGAAAAGCTCAGGTGATGATATTTTAATTCTTAGTAAAACAAACCTGAATCCTACATTTCCCATAATGCAGCTGGACTGTGTCTCATTAGACCCTCGCTGCCTGCTGAAGGTTTTTGGATTGAAGTTGAAGGAGCTGATCACGTGGACTGTTTGTTTGTCTTTAACTCTGAGGAGCTGATGGACATTTATCAGTTGTGTCCTTTCACAGACGGACTGACTCAGAGATCACTGAGCCGATCAGCTGTGATGAAACTGTGATGTGGTCTGTTTTCTGGCTGGAAGCGTCTTTGTGCCAGATGAAGGAGGAGACGGGCTGATGTTCCTGTCGCGGCACGTCCGATGGCGGCGGCCGTTGCTGGGAGCAGAGTGTGTGTTTAAACAGGAGCTGTGATGCTGTGAATGAATGTGCTGTCCACAGCCGTCACACTTACAACTCAATAAGTTTCACAGTGACCCCACGGCCGAAGCAGAAGCTGTGTCTGACTTGTGAAAACAATATTTCAGTCAGAGTGCAGCACTTCACTGTGCAAACTTAAATCAGAGTCTGTTTAATCTCTGCAAATCCTCCGAGTGTCGTGCGTCTCTTTCACAGTGGCCTCGCTCATTATTTCTGCCGGAGGATTTGGGTAAAGCTCTCAGACGGCGGGGCCCCTCTGACTTCAGCTTCTTCAGGGTGTAAAAGCTTTGTTATAGATGTGTAATTTAAAATATGCTCTGCTCCCGTCTCCTCGGAGACATTAAGCAAATGTGCCGAGCGCTTAATCTGCCCTGATTAATATTTTCTCCCAGGGAATAAGTTACAAGGCTTTAAAGTCTCATAAGAAACAAGTTGTTCGACTTGTTTAAATCTTTGTAATTTATAGTTTGGGATATGTGGCTTCCTGTCTCACTCACGCCTCTGACTGGAAAATGATATTTTCTATTAATCTATATTTTATGAGACAATTGGCAGCTACAAATGAATTAATTACAGCAGTTTAGCCTGTGTCGTGAATTCCTTCAGTGGTTTTGTGGATAATCTCCTGAAGTGAAATGATTCTCAGCTATTTGTCTAAATGCAGGGGTTCACAACCTGAGGGTGAGGGCCCCCAGGGGGTCGTAGGAGAGCTCTGAGGGGCCTAATGTTTCAGTGCTACCACTTTATAACGAGTTATTATTTATTAATGCTTAACATTAAATACAGATATGTATCCATCAGTAAGGTGGAAGATCAGCTGACAGGACGTGAACCAGCAGTGACTGAGCGGAACGTTCTGGTTCCTTCTGTCTCTGGTCTCTGCTGCAGCAGGTGGGTCGTTCACCTGCTCCCCGGCGTGTCCACTGTTTACTGCACTAATGTAAAAGTGGCTGAGTAAACTGGGTTTAATGCAGCCTGCAGTATCTGAAATACATAAATATGTGAGGTGAAGCAGCCTTAATAGACCTGCTCAGGCTGGTAATGGCAGCCGTATTGTTTCCTTGTGATTAGGACAGAAGCGTTCCCTGAGGACCCTCCATCCTTCAGCTGCTTCATCTGCATTAGCCGCCTCTTCCCCTGCTTTAATCTGCTCTCTCCTCAGGTCTTTAGAATAAATCAATGTGGATACATGATTGTTTAATGATTTTTGGAGGAGCTCTCTTCGACCACAGCTGCATGATTTAGAATGACTAATTCCACTTTTTACCATTGATCCACGGCTGCGTGGGCCGGGCGTCCTCGCCCAGGAGCGGCTCGGTGGACTCGCCCCGCTTTTAGCAATGAGGGGCTCAAGGTTACCGAGCAACCGGGGGGGGGGGGGGGGCTGTTTTACAACAAGGTGTGAGGAAAGATCAGATCAACAAACGCAGCCTGATAATAACACGACACCTTCATTTACTAAACTGTTATTGATCGACAGAAGCAGACATTCATTGGTTTTCCTGCTCAGGGAGGTCAAAGGTCACACCCCCCAGCTGCAGCAGGGCGGCAGCATCTTGCTCAGCAGCACTCGGGCAGATTAAGATGCCAGAAGCACAGTTTGGCTGCGGGGCTCTGCTTTAGGCTCCTGAGCTCAGGTGAGTGTGGTCCGGCTTCATGACGCCAGGTGACACGTCCTGAGAGTCCGGACATGACGTCAGGTCAGAGGACCGATGTGAATCGGTCCCCAAAGCTCTGCAGACCCTGATGATCCATGTGATGAATCGTGCATTCAGCCTGGAACATGGTGTTTATCTGTGACTGAGCCAGTTAAAGGTGAACTCATTATTCCTGCAGGTTGATTTCCGGAGGCCTCCGTGGCTCAGGGTGGGGCTTGTTGATGGACACCTTAATTACAGTGGAAGCTGATTAATTATGGGGCTGCCAGATGCAACTTTGCCATGACCTGCTTCCTGCTGCTCACCCCCCCCTCCCCCTCCCCTCCCCCCCCCCCCCTCCTCCCCCACACCTGTGAATGTCAGTGCTGCAGACCTGATTGGTCCTGGATTGTCTGGGAGAGGGGCGGAGTTAGAAGCCGTCGCTTCTGTCCAGTGTGACATGTTTGTCTCTTCACCTGAAGTCAAGTCTTGGGGGACAGTTAGAGACAGAGCTGTTGTTGGTGGTTTGTATCTCACCTGGTCTTCAGTCAGACCAGGTGTTACAGGTGGTGTTGGTCCAGAAGCTTGGACCCTGAGCTGGACTCTGTAACGATGAGCGGTGGATGTTGTCAGGGCCGGTGGTGACAGCGGTGCTGGGTGATTTTGGATGTAGCTGTAGTTACAGTTGTTTTACAGTCTCTGATTGTGTGTCGGTGTGTGATGATCATCAGACGAGGTGACAGTGAAATAATCGTCCGGCTGCAGTTTATTCTTGTGTTTCATGTGATTCTCAGTTTACAGGAAGTATTGAGCTTTAAACAGGGACGTTTGTGTGTGAGACGTTTGTCTGTGAGACGTTTGTGTGTGAGACGTTTGTCTGTGAGACGTTTGTCTGTGAGACGTTTGTGTGTGAGACGTTTGTCTGTGAGACGTTTGTGTGTGAGACGTTTGTGTGTGAGACGTTTGTCTGTGAGACGTTTGTGTGTGAGACGTTTGTGTGTGAGACGTTTGTCTGTGAGACGTTTGTGTGTGAGACGTTTGTGCTGTTTCCTTTAATCTGAAGCTTTTCCAGGGACTTAAAAAGCCACTTCCTCAGCCTTTTCTCTCTAAATGTCCCCGCCCTTCCTCTGCAGCCCCCCCCCCATAAGCTGTTTACCCACAATGCCATTAGGTCAATGATGTCAGACTGCAGGAGGCTGAATAAAGGACACAGTGTGTTTAAGCTGTTTCTCCCTCACACTCTGTTATTTTAAATATGTGATGCTGACATTTCCAGATTTTAGCTCCTGAACTTGTCCGACATGATGATTCCTCCCAAACCCGACAGACACACAGAGCACAGGTCTCATCAGGAACCAGAATGTTCTCAGCCTCGTTAGTGTTATTGGACTTTAATCAAAATGACCTTGTAATTGGTGTCTTTGATTAGATTAGTTGGAATAGAATGGGGCCATCCCTTCCTCTTTAAAAGGATTAGAGCCGGTTAAAAAACAGTGTTCATTCAGAGCAGCAGCAGAGGAGCGAATGCAAATGTAATCTGGTAGAGGAGGAAAAAAAAAGCCTGTGATGGAGGAAAAAAATGGACTTGTTGGGAATGCAAATTGGCCCAGCCCCGTTTTATGCTAATAAAAGAAGGGCAAAACATTTCAATGTATTCCTGTCTTGTTACAGTCGGGCTAAAAGCTTCTAAATCCCTACCATTTACCAAATTAAACTAATTTCAAGTGCTTCCAAAAGGCACATCTGTAGGCTGACGTTTGTCCCCCGGCCTTTGAGAAGTGCGCTCCGCCAAAGCATTCAACATCCCATTGATCCTTGAATAGTCATGCCTGTCAGGGAGCCATATCAACCATTATCATTCTAATTTTACTGCCTTTCTTGGTCCCTAATCTAATTTGCAATGATGCTGGAGCATTTCGCGAGGCCACTGCACTTTCTTCAGAATTTCAACAAGGGCATTAAACCCCCCAGTTTACATTAATGAAGTGCACATTTAATTAAGGCGGGTCGCCGCGGAACTGTAGAGGAAGACGTGTTGGACACCAGGTGGACCTGAGGTGAGAAGGGAGATGGAAAGACGTCTCAGAGGGAGATTCAGTGAGAGGAGGAAAACGTTTGATCGCAGTCAGACGATGAACGATGTGAGAATCAGAGCAGAGAAAAACCTGGATGGTTATTTATATTTTATTTTACTGAGAAAAATAAGCTTTGTCTTTTCTGGGTGGGGGTGAATAGTTTTTTGTGATGGGGTGAGGGCAGAAGAACCATCGTGTGTTCGAGCTCTGAGCCCCGTTTTTTAACGGACGAACGTTTTCTCAGTGTCAACTTGTTTTTGTGAAGCTTTCACCCACATCTCACGGCCTTCCTCAGCGGGTGGAGTCCGCTCACTTGTTACTAAGCTTTGATAAAAATGCAGTAAGTGGACTTTGAGTTCAGAGACGTTTTGGTCAGATGGTCTCAGGTGAATGTCCATTTACTCGCTGGTCCTGCAGTTTTTTTCCATCAGAGAGAAAAACTCTGTGGTTAAAACTTGATTTTCCATCTTAGAGCAGAAAAACCTTCGTCAGTTAATCTGCATGTTTTTCACTGTTTGTTTTCAACAGATGAAATAATGAGCAGATTATCAGAGCAGGAAAGTAACTGTTAGTTTGAGCCTTGAATGAATCAAATACATTTATTAAATGTCAGAAAATGCACGTCACCCTTTCTGAAGGTGTCCACGGTGTCCACGGTGACGTCTTCCACTGTCCAACCATTCCAAACCCAGAGATTCACTTTATTACTCTGTTCATTTGTGTCACAGAGAAATAAAACGGTTATTAGGTCGTGTTTGATCACCTCCTCTTTAAAGTGCTGTTCTTGGCGTTGGGGGGTAGGGAGGCAGGGTGGTGGGGGGGGGGGCAGTTCTGCATGTGATGGTTGGACATGACTTCCTGCTCATTGTGAGCGTCGTCACTGTGACTTGTCTGTTTCCACACATTCAGCAAACAAGAATTAGAAAACACGGCGCCTTTACCAGGGTGGGCTGCCAGTCTGAGGGGGGGGGGGGCGGGTCAGAGTCTTTGCCCCCTGCTTTCCCTCTTTGTGTCCTACACATGAGGGGGGGCTGGTGTCAGTGAGCCAGGCTGAGCTCAGTTTGGGTGTCCTCAGAATAAGTGGTGGTCTCTGGGGTGGAACAGAGAGGGAGGGGGACAGACGAGGGACAATGATCCCCGCTCCTCGGCCGTGAAAAGGCAAAGTTATAAATTCATCTGTTTGCTCTCTGCTGACCTCAGCTCTGAGCCGAGGGGGGGGCGAGGCTCGCCCACAATGCATCAGGCTGTCACAGTGTTGAGGAAAACGTGAAAGAGGAAGAATGACGACCAGATGCTTTATTGTCTTTGTAATTTCCACATAATTAGCCGGGAAGAAAAGTCCCCGCTCCGCTTTAATCACGCTGAATGAACTTGAAGATTTCCATTCTGCCCGACCACCAGCTCTCCTCACCCTGCTCCTCCCTCCTCCTCACCCTGCTCCTCCCCCCTCCTCACCCTGCTCCTCCCCCCTCCTCACCTCCTCACCCTGCTCCTCCCCCCTCCTCACCCTGCTCCTCCCCCCTCCTCACCCGCTCTCATCAGGGGCCGCTCTGCCCAAAACTGTGCTACAGAGTTTAACTGTGCGTGACTAGGGACTGTGAAATTGGTTAACACACACACACACACACACACACACACACACACACACACACACACACACACACACACACACACACACACACACACAGACACACACACACACACACACACAGTGGCTGCTGACCTACCCCATGCTGACTGTTGATGTAGTTGAACAGATTAAGCGAATCAATCTGTTAACACCTCCTAACATTAAGTTGGGCAGGCTGATTTAGTGTGTGTGTGTGTGTGTGTGTGTGTGTGCTCTGTACCATCAACCCACAGTCTGTTGCTGATGGTTAATTTGCTTTTGATAATCCACCTGAAACTCAGCTCAGTCTAATAGTCACTAATTATAAAGATATTACTGATGAATTAAAAAGACATTTAGCCCAACAGCTAAAAGTCCTAATTAAGCCAATGAACAGACATGATCATCAACAGGACACGTGACGCCTGAGCCTCAGTTACCTCGAGCTGATGATCGGTCGATGGACGTGCTTTGACTTCCTCAGAGACGTTGTTAAAGGGAAACGTCCTGAGGAGACTCTGCTGATTCATCTCTGTGGCCCAGAGTGTGCTGAAGTGCTCTGAGTCTCCACTCAGAAGAAGAAGAAGGAGCCACTCGTCCTCCTCATAATCTCACACCGCCACTGCAGCCGCCACAAAGGAAGTGACAGGAAACGGCGACAGAAAAGCACCTTCACATCCTCACATCAGTGAGAGCGAGTGCAGCTGGATGAGCCCCCCCCCCCCCCCCCCCCCCTGCCCCCCCACAGAGTCTCTGAAAGGGAGCGTGGGATGAATGGCACTTTATTACAGCTTGCCCTGTGCAGTCAGACAGCAGCACCAGGCCCATTCTGCAGCCTTCACAGCCTTTAGTAACAGGCTTCAGGGGGGCTTGTAAAACTGTTCTGCCCTGCATGGGGCGGGGGGGCGGGGGGGGGCTGTATAACAAAAATCAGCCTCGAATTAAAGCCCAGCAAAGGACTGTGGGTGGGCTGTTTGTCCCCCTCTGCCCCCGCCCACTCTGACGGGTGATTCCCACCATGGGTTTGATTGTGACCTCGCCGGGCTGCAGCGCCACAGCTGACAGCTTCATGGCCGATGACGCGAACTCATCACTTAAATCCTCCGTCATAAAAGAGGCCATATTTCCCTCAGGCGGCGGCGTTAAGTGGCGGTATCTGTCTGTTATACTGCGGCGGCGAACACGACAGGCCGTCAGGCTGAAGGCTGCGGGGCGTCAGACTACACGGGGCTCAACATGGAGCTGAACATGGCGTGAAATCAGCCACAAAGAGGCCGGCGGCAGGGAGCAGATCACACACGCAGAGAGACCTAATCAGGACGTTAGCCTGATCTGTCCTCAGCCAGTGGGGACGCCGGGCTCCCCCGCAGAGACAGGAGCTGATGGTCGGAGCAGAGCCGCACGAAGACTCACCCACACAATGTCTCTCCTGGGACAGACACAGTGTCTCTCCTGGGACAGAGACAGGTTTCATTGTTTTATTCTAAATGTCCTTCTTCCTCGTCCAAACCTCAGATCACGTCTCAGATTCGTCCTGTGAACCTGTTGTTGGATCATGTTCTGGTTCCACTTTCTCGGACTGTTGGTCTGAAGACACTGAGAAACTGATGGACGTTTTTATTGGCTCCATGTGTACAGAGACGACATGCAACTCATAGGTCCTGCCACCAACATTACCCACAATGCAACTGGACTGCAGGAGTCCCGGGTTCTCCCAGTCCATGAGCTCGTTGTCACTGTTTGTTTGAAATCCTTACATTTGTTTGGTCGTGGGTTGAA
Source organism: Toxotes jaculatrix (assembly GCF_017976425.1). Taxonomy (NCBI): domain Eukaryota; kingdom Metazoa; phylum Chordata; class Actinopteri; family Toxotidae; genus Toxotes; species Toxotes jaculatrix. The sequence goes on along the minus strand of NC_054409.1, from coordinate 25,169,253 downwards.
ACTGAGACGAGCAGCTCAGGTGTGATGTGATATTTCAAATTCTTACAAACTTAAAGTTTGAAAACGTGTCAGAGCAGAGGGTGGAGGGCCAGCTGGATGCTGGGAGGTCTGACCGGACAGAAGGAAGGAGGGGGGGGTGAGATGTGTGGAGCAGTAAAAGGATGAGTGTGGAGGGGCGGGGTGGGGGTTGGAGGGGCGGGGTGGGGGGTGGGGTCACAGTGCACTGTGTAAAGCCAATGAATAAATAAGTGGTTAGTAACAGTGTTTGAATAACAGCAGCAGGAGGCTGAATAAGTGTGTTTCTCTGTGTAATGAAAGAGGGGCGGGGCCTCTGCAGCTGCATTACTCAGCAGACAATGGCCACTCAACAGATGGGAGAGTTGAGTTAAAGAAAGTCGGCGCTTTAGTTAAGGAGCTCGCCGCCCACAGATCCTGTCCGAGCCTCTGACAGGTGGTCTGATCCCGGCGGCGTCGCTCGGCCTCCTGCCTTTCTCCACGCGGTGTGTAGCACTTTGTCTGTCCATCACACGGGGGTGTGTCTGAGCGTTTCACCGCCGCACGGTGACGCCTTGATGTCCGCCGGCTTTCAAAGAGGCCGATTTTCATCTCCTCGTAATCCTGCTGTGATCTGAAGGGCGAAGGGGAAAAGTGCATCTGCTGCTTTATGGAGCAGGAGAGACTCGGTTCACGCGTGTGATCCTCGTCAGGTTTGACTCGGTTCACGCGTGTGATCCTCGTCAGGTTTGACTCGGTTCACGCGTGTGATCCTCGTCAGGTTCAGTGTGTTATAAACACCGTGCTCTAACAGGCAGTGGCGTGCACCTCCGGATCAACGCGCTGAAAGAACAAACAAACAAACTGTGTTTGTTTGTTTGTGTCTGTGGTTTGTTTGTTTGTTTGTCTAACGCAGGTTTATTTTATGTCACACAGTTGTACATGAGCCTGATGGATGTGTCTCTGTGCTCCATCACACAAAGCAAATCCAATTTATAATTTCAGAACCATAACAGATGAGTGGAGGAGGATGTGAGCGCGCTCACACACTCACCTGGAGGACATGTATGGACGGGGCCTGACAGTAAAAGGCAGGTAGATCTGAGTGCTGCGTTCAAGCTCCGCCTCTCTGAGCGATGAGCTTTTATACTGTCGTTCCTCTGTTTACCTCAGAAACGTCCTGCAGAGTCTGAGTGACCCTCACAGGACGGGTGGGGGGGGGGGGGGGGTGAACTCTCTCTCTGTATAAAGTAGTAATTGAATATCATATTTATTTTCCTATTCATAAAGGAGTAAGCGCTGCTAGCATTAGCCTTACATTATCTGATTTTATTAGCTTTACATGACTGATACTCCACAGTCTCTGCTGCTGTCTGCCAAATCTGCATCTGTGAGTCTGGGGACACTGAGGACATTTGAGTTAATCACTCTCTCTGCCCCCCCCCCCCCACATGGATAATGATATTTCTTCATTGGGGTAAGTCCCTCCCCCTCCTCCCTGTGAAGGTTGAAATGGAAGCGTGGCTGTCGGGAGGACGAACCCTCTCCTTGCTCCTCAGTTAGCGATTGTCTCGGGGAATGAATTATTTTGAAGTGAATTAGCCAGGATGCATGGTGGGACGGCCTGATTTGGAGCTTTGTGGAATCTCATTAAAAGCAGCTTTGTTATGGCACGGCCCCCAGTAATGACATGCAAAACGCCCAGCTCGGCCATAGGCCTGCTCATAATGGGCCTGATTCATGGCTCTTTGATTGCTGTGTAGAATTGGATTAAAGGATCATCTCGGCTCTTAAAGACTGCACAGAAATAAACGGCTTACTCGTGTGTTGGGCTCCGTGGACGGTTGCCTCCTGCTTTGCATACATCAGCTCAGTGGACAAGGAGAGGTGAAAGTCAATGAGACGTCAGGAGGAGATGGTATCAGGCCCGCGGCGGCCGCTCAGCACGGCGGGTTTTTACCTGTTACTGATCACGATCACAGCTCGTTTCCTGTTTGCTCCTTCATCATGTTTAAGGTCCTTTTCACCGGCTTCATGTTTTAGCCACATGCTTCTTTTATCTGTGTGAAATCGAGGATCCACGGCTCTGATCCCACAGGAGTTCTTCAGTCAGGCAGGAAGAGCTGAATAATGCAGAACGCCACATCATGTCACTGAGCCTCTGAGCGTCCTGTCTGCGCTGATCAGGTGACAGGTTGGACTTTTCTTTGGTGACTTCTGTCCAACAGATCAGGGACTTCTCCCTTTGAGTGTGTGAGCTCCTCATGCTCCTCAGTGTTTGCTCACGTGTTGGGGTCAGATCAGTGGTCGGGCAGCGGGGACCTGATCCCAGCCTCCTTTGTCCTCTGTGGGCTCGCTCCTCCTCACGTCCTGTGTCCGAGCTCCTGCAGTCCTCTCAGTCTCTGTCCTCTCTGTCTCTGACGGAGCTTTTTACAGATCAGAAGAACATCTGATCCAGCTGAGACACATGAAGTGACAGTGTGTGAATCAGGTCACCGATGAACGGTGGGGACGAACAGATTCGATCGATGGGACCCTGGAGTCAGAGCAGTCAGGCCGGACTCCAACCAAACCTAGTTCAAAATTTTACCACATTTTGGGGAAATTGTGATTAATGCACAGCTTCTCTCAGTTCACCGGCTCAGCAGCTCGGCCATGCTGGAAAAGGTTTTCTGATATTTTGGGATTTTCCGTTTTGTTACGTCGAACATGAAGACAGGTGGATGGAAACCACACCTGATCTGTTGCTCGAGCTGATAAATGAGCCGCCTTTTTAAAAATGCTCTGAATTATAAAGCAATTAGTTTTTTAATTTATCGATGGGTTAATGCACAAAAATGAACCAGCAGCTGTTCATTAATCAGCTGCTCTGATTTTAAATTTCTAGAACAAATTCCCCGATTCCAGCTTCTCCACTGTGAATATTCCACTTCCTGTTTTGTAGTGGGGAGCTGTGATTGGCTGAGTGATTCATCCAGAGCGGCGTCTGCAGACTCTGTGATGATGAAGATAATCTGTGCAGCTCTAACACTCACAGATCTGTGGGGCGACTGACCTCAGGTCTGCTCTGCTCAGACCGGAACGTCTCTGTCACGACACGTTTTGTGTGTCAGATGTGGCGAGAGCGGCGGGCGGGTCTTTAAGAGGCCCCTCCCCAGGGTCGCAGACCACAGATGGGTCATCAGATCTCCCACCGCAGCCAGCTCACCAATCTTATCCCCCGCCCCCTCGCAGCACACCTTCCAATTTGTGAGCGATATATTCATTACCCATCATCCCCGCACACTTGATTAAAGAGCAGGCGTCCATGACTGTCGCCCCCGCTCACCGTGACATCTCCTGTGGACGTCCCTGAGCCCGCGCAGGCCCCACGCCGCGTGTTGGTCATGTGACGGAGGTTATTAATGGCCGCAGTCTCTCCACCACTTGACATGTTGCTCCAGCTGTCAGTCTGCTGCTGCAGCCGTATGAGTCTCAGGCTGGGAGAGTGCCAGTGGCGGGCTGACCCATCCGTCACTGTCAGCGGCCGCCTGGTGATGAATGGTTCAGGGATACATGGCGAGGATGGAGGGGAGAGGTGTGAGCAGGGCGTGTGCTCAGAGTATGTTCACGCTGTGTGTGTGTGTGTGTGTGTGTGTGTGTGTGTGTGTGTGTGTGTGTGTGTGTAGGAGTGCAGATTGTGGACACTGTGGGTTGACTCTACAGTTCCTGCCTTTCAGATGCTGCAGTGTGTTTGTTCGTCTGTGTGGACGTTGGGTGTGTATATCACTCATTTGTGTAGCTGCTGTGTGGATTGTGTTCTGTGTGTCGGGCTTCAGCTGTGTGTGCAGTGGACGTGGTGCTGAAGCAGCAGCTCACCTGATCAGGCTCCTGAGTGTAGCTGCAGATCCTCTCTCACAGATCACGTCAGCCCCCACCCCCACCCCCACCCTCACTCTCCATCTCCTTCACTCAGACAAATACAAAAGAGCCTGTGCTAATGTAATTGTATCACTAATTATGCATTTAATTCAGTTATAAGGAGCTAACAGCTCCTCAGTGGCAGCTCTCACTGCTAAAAGGCAATTCATCCCTGAGACTGAGAAATCTCATTAAGAGGAAATGCTTAGCAGAGAAATCCTTTCTGAGGATAATCCTGTTTGCTGGCATTAACATCCCAGCTGTGGCTGCTGTTTGCCCATTGTGTGTGTGTGTGTGTGTGTGTGTGTGTGTGTGTGTGTGTGTGTGTGTGTGTGTGTGTGTGTGTGTGTGTGTGTGTGTGTGTGTGTGTGTTGAAGCCTGCAGGATCATCCTCCCACTAACATCTGTTCTCCTGCTGCAGGCCGACTCTCACTGTGACCTTCTCAGTCTGAAGATCAGGGCATAGATGCATGTAGTGTGTGTGTGTGTGTGTGTTTGTGTGTGTGTGTGTGTGTGCACATACATGTGGACATGTTCTGAGTGTTACAGCCTCTGTGGTGTTGTCTCACCTGTAAACCTGAGTATGAAGGTTCAATCACATCATGTTCAACAAAACGTCTCCACGCCGCAGGGCCCGGCTCAAGGCCCGGCTCAGGGCCCGGCTCAGGGCTCGGCTCAGGGCCCGGCTCAGGGCCCGGCTCAGGGCCCGGCTCAGGGCCCGGCTCAGGGCCCGGCTCAGGGCCCGAGTCAGGGCCCGGCTCAGGGCTCGGCTCAGGGCCCGGCTCAGGGCTCGGCTCAGGGCCCGGCTCAGGGCCCGGCTCAGGGCTCGGCTCAGGGCCCGAGTCAGGGCCCGGCTCAGGGCCCGGCTCAGGGCCCGGCTCAGGGCTCGGCTCAGGGCCCGGCTCAGGGCCCGGCTCAGGGCTCGGCTCAGGGCCCGGCTCAGGGCCCGGCTCAGGGCTCGGCTCAGGACCCGGCTCAGGGCCCGGCTCAGGCCGCGGGCCACACAGAGCGGCTGCCTACCCCATGTAATATGGTTGGAACATTGTTTGACCTAAACTCTTCTTTTCACAGTGTCATGTTTCAGATTTGTGGGATTATTGGGATTTCTCCTGATTTCTCCTGATTGAACTGAATTCTGATGTTATATTAAGATTTGACCCCGCAGTCGTTAAAGTGAGCTCCAGCTTCACCAGCTTAGAATCACTATCAACATAATAATGTAATTCTCTCTGTACTGTCAGTGACTGCAGCACCTGCAGGCTGCGACTCTGGTGCTCGTCCTCCCTGTCAGGCCGAGCCTCTCAGGCCGAGCCTGCTCAGGCCGAGCCTGCTCAGGCCGAGCCGCTCAGACTGAGCCTGCTCAGGCCGAGCCTCTCACGCCGAGCCTGCTCAGGCCGAGCCTCTCACGCCGAGCCTCTCACGCCGAGCCTGCTCAGGCCGAGCCTCTCACGCCGAGCCGCTCAGGCCGAGCCTCCTCAGGCCGAGCCTGCTCAGGCCGAGCCTGCTCAGGCCGAGCCTGCTCAGGCCGAGCCTCTCACGCCGAGCCTGCTCAGGCCGAGCCTCTCACGCCGAGCCTGCTCAGGCCGAGCCTCCTCAGGCCGAGCCGCTCAGGCCGAGCCTCCTCAGGCCGAGCCTGCTCAGGCCGAGCCTCCTCAGGCCGAGCCTGCTCAGGCCGAGCCTCTCAGGCCGAGCCGCTCAGACTGAGCCTGTCAGGCTCAGCCTCTCAGACTTTACTGCTTTAACTCCGATGGATGAACTTTGGCTGGAGAAATCTGATGTGTCTGATTCCACGTGTGTGTTGTACACAGTATGTGTGTGTGTATGTAATTGTCTGTGTGCGTGGATGAGCTGTGCTGGGTGGAGGCCGACCCCCCCCCTCCTCCAGCTGAGTTTCTGGGACCCCCTGCTCCATCCTCTCCATCTCTGTCAGAGGAGAACACAGAGCAGCCTTTACTTCTTTTAATTTACTGTGTGAATGATTACATAGCTCATTGGCTGGCCATTGTCTGGCTGATGGATTTAATTAAGTTGGGATTAATCACGGCAGGTGATATTTAATGTTTGGGATGAGCGAGCAGGGGAGTGGCCGCTGATGGAGAAATCACACGCTCACACACTCGGAGGATGTTCTTAGATTAATGCACTTTACTGACAGAGGTTGAAAAAGAAATTTCACCCCATTTGCCTCTTGGCCTCTTCTGCTCTCTGCTCGCCCCTCCCTCTCTCACTTCACTTCTTTCAGGCTTTACAGCTGGAAAACATCTGCACACACCTCAGGTGATTCCTCGTCCTCGTGTTGTGACTCTGAGACGCATGAACAGAAAGAAAGGAAGCAGAGCGGAGCTGAGTTATACCGGAGCTTTCTACCACGCGGCGATTAAAGGGCGTGAGACTGAGACGTTAAAAAGTATGTGAAGACGCAGAAACACACGTTTAAATAGGATTCAAGACTAAAATTAAAACTTTTATTTTATAGAAAACACAATTGATTGATCAGGAAAATAACTGGTAAATTAACCTGTAGTGAAATTTATTCACCAACAGTCAGAAACCCAGAGACGTTTAACACGATGTGGAACTTTAATCAGTTACCAGAGAAATCAAAGATGATGATCGACGGATGGTTTCAGCTGAAACACACAGCACAGCTCGCAAACCAATTACTGGCATGTCTGTGTGTGTGTGTCTGTGTGTGTGTGTGTGTGTGTGTGTGTGTGTGTGTGTGTCTGTGTGTGTGATCAGCACAGTGGGTCATAGATCCCTCTGCAGCTCAGCAAGCCAAGCAGGGCAGATCTTATCAGGTCTTGATCACACTGATCAGTCCTTGGGGCCTGGAGGGGCCTGGAGGGGCCTGGAGGGGCCCGGTGACTGAAGCATTCAGTTTAAACAGCAGTGGGGGGGCAGGGGTGTGTGTGTGTGTCGGGGGGGGGGGGGTCCGGGAGCTTGTGCCACATATGCTCTACAGCATGTGTGTGCTTCTGATTGTTATCTGGGAGAAAAAGCTTTGAATATGATTATCTGACCCGGGCTCTGCCATCATTAACATCGTAATGGGGCATCTGTCAGTGTTGTGACCTGCCGCTCGGGGGCAGGAAGGCTCGTGCCCCCCGCCCCAGCCCCGATCACTTCATTAATTAACCTGAACCTCAGGTCGGACGCAGATCCCCGCGCAGCGCCGCCGCCACACGCCACACACAGCTGCACCTACAGAAGTCATTACCTCCACATGTAGCGGCGGCGGCTCCGTCGCCTGCCTGTTGTGGTGTGTTTGTACAGGAACATGGTCGGAGCAGGACTTTACACACAGCCTCTCACCGCCGGGGGCTGACCTCCTTTATATCAGACTCTCAACCAAATGAGTCTGCCATGTAAATCAGAGCGACAACAAAAACACCTGTCAGGGCCACGCACTCATTATCAGCCGTTTAACTGGAAGAGGTGTGTCTTATAATCAGCATAATAACTCTGAGCACGGGGAGCTGACGCTGGAACTCCTCAGGAGGAGGACGTCCCTCTGTCTCAGTGACGTGTCCCTCTGTGGACACCAGAGCTTCCCCTCACATCAGATACTGTGTCAGTTGCTTATATGCCCATAGAAATAATGAGTGAATGAGAAATGATCATTAAATCATCAGCGGCTCTTTGTTAGAGTCCAAATGCTGTTTGCTCCGGCCATCTGTTAGTGAATGATCCTGAGAGACTGCTCTGACTCACACACACACAGACACACACAGACACACAACACACACACAGACACACACACACAACACACACACAGACACACACAGACACACAACACAACACAGACAACACAACACACAGACACACAACAC
>NC_054409.1:25154026-25156526 GCF_017976425.1 Toxotes jaculatrix | reverse complement strand
TGACTCTGGCTCTGTTTGTGGAGCTCTGAGGAGTGATGAGAGGATGAGATGATGAGACGATGAGGTGATGAGACGATGAGATGATGAGGTGATGAGAGGATGAGAGGATGAGACGATGAGGTGATGAGACGATGAGATGATGAGGTGATGAGACGATGAGAGGATGAGAGGATGAGACGATGAGGTGATGAGACGATGAGATGATGAGGTGATGAGACGATGAGACGATGAGAGGATGAGACGCCCTGTGAGCAGCAGCTCGTGTGCTGTCCTGTCTCAGACAGTGTTTAAACTGATCAGCTGACTGATCGACTGAGGAGGATCTCATGACGATGGCGTGCAGTCGATCAGTTGTATGTTGATGCACTGCAGCCGCTCCGCGTGTTCGCTGTATGATTCTCAGCTCATGATGGAATTCGTCTGCACGTTTCACCACAGTGTGAAGTTTTTCTCCGACATGAACAACCTGTCACGGCACCGTATGATGTGTAACACTAATATTAGTCTGACGGGTAAATGGAGTCCGTCGCCGCTCGTCAGCTAACACAAACTGTGGCTCCACGGCCGCGGCTGCAGCTGGTATGTTAACGAGGTGTCGCGGTACGCGGTGTCCAGCCCGGCCCATAGCTGTGACACCCGCCACACAGAAATCCTCCTCTCAGTGTTGTTATTAAAGACAGGAGTGTGTGTGTGATACCTGCAGGACTGATGGCGTTCCCATCAGCCTCTGCTGCGCTCACCGATCGAAGCCTGGTTCCTTCCTGGTCCGAACAGACCAGCAGGGATTTCTGAGGCTTGTTGTTTGCACAGAGTTTAATGAGCGATGCTGAGGCTGAATGATGTCAGGCCTGAGAAAGCTTTCTCATAATGATTCATTCAGAGTTTATGAGAGAGGCTGTTTGAGCAGTGAATGATGTGCTCTTTTATTATTACATTTGAAATGTTTCACGGCTAACGTGTATGTTAAAGTGGCCATTAATCAAACATGGCAGCTGTGTAATTTGTCTCTGCTGTGCCGCTGCACGAGCTCCAGCTCCTGTAAAAGCCACAAACACATCAGCTCTTTAATTAATGCAATGAAATGAAGCCACGGTTTCTCAGGGAGCGACGTCACGAGCCTGATGTGCTCGGCTGCACGGAGCAGCTGCCGGAGATCCTGTTGATCACATGAACACTGACAGGTTAGATCACATGAAGGGTCAAAGGGCAAAGCATAGACTGAACCAGAGAATGGAACTGTTTACAGGCATGAGTCAGAGGGAGAAACAGGATCACCGACAGATCACTGACAGATCACTGACAGATCACTGACAGATCACCGACAGATCACTGACAGATCACTGACTGATCACTGACAGATCACTGACTGATCACTGACTGATCATTGACTGATCACTGATCTGATCATACATGACAAAGGAAGAACAGCTTCACCTGCTCGTATTTTATTGTGTCAGATGTTCTCCTCTCCTGTTCTCAGTTCCTGTTCTCCTCTCCTGTTCTCCTCTCCTGTTCTCCTGTCCTGTTCTCCTGTCCTGTTCTCCTGTCCTGTTCTCCTGTCCTGTTCTCCTCTCCTGTTCTCCTGTCCTGTTCTCCTGTCCTGTTCTCCTCTCCTGTTCTCCTCTCATGTTCTCCTCTCCTGTTCTCCTGTCCTGTTCTCCTCTCCTGTTCTCCTCTCATGTTCTCCTCTCCTGTTCTCCTGTCCTGTTCTCCTCTCCTGTTCTCCTCTCGTGTTCTCCTCTCCTGTTCTCGGTTCCTGTTCTCCTCTCCTGTTCTCCTGTCCTGTTCTCCTCTCCTGTTCTCCTCTCATGTTCTCCTCTCCTGTTCTCCTGTCCTGTTCTCCTCTCCTGTTCTCCTCTCATGTTCTCCTCTCCTGTTCTCCTGTCCTGTTCTCCTCTCCTGTTCTCCTCTCGTGTTCTCCTCTCCTGTTCTCGGTTCCTGTTCTCCTCTCCTGTTCTCCTGTCCTGTTCTCCTGTCCTGTTCTCCTCTCCTGTTCTCCTCTCCTGTTCTCCTGTCCTATTCTCCTCTCCTGTTCTCCTCTCCTGTTCTCCTGTCCTGTTCTCCTCTCCTGTTCTCCTGTCCTGTTCTCCTCTCCTGTTCTCCTCTCCTGTTCTCCTGTCCTGTTCTCCTCTCCTGTTCTCCTGTCCTGTCACAGTAAAGCTGTCGTCTTTATAAAACTGCTGCAGTGAACCAGCAGTAGCAGATTAACAGTTAGTGTTTGTAATTACAGGTGTAATAAAGCGGAGATCGTAGCGGCGTGGCGCGGCGCGGCGCAGGCTGTCTCAGATCAGCGCGGCACCACGCCATGATAACGGCTCACACCATAACGGTAACGCGTGTTTCAATAAAAGCGGCAGTTTTACACCATGTTTCCATAGTAAGCTTTTATTTGACGGCTGTAACAGAGCTGTGAATTCATCAGATCCTTTACAGCGACGCGTCCATGTCCCCGAGCAGCTGCTGAGACAGACTCTTATAAAACGCTGCGTCCTCACAGGCC
>NC_054409.1:25126526-25151526 GCF_017976425.1 Toxotes jaculatrix | reverse complement strand
GCCCCCCGTGGATGTAAATGTGAACTACAGCCTGAGTCTGACAGTAAACATCAGAGCTGATGGAGCTTTATCTTTAACGTTGTGGCTGATCAGTGTGCGTGTGTGTGTGTGTGTGTGTGTGTTCAGCTCCCCTCCTGTGTCCGACACATTAGTTCCCGCTCTGAGATCTTTGCACTGTTCCTTTATTTCCCTGAGACGCAGGAACAAAGCTCGTCCTTCATGACGGAGGATGAGCCGCTCGTCACAGCCGCTCGTCACAGTCGCTCGTCACAGTCGCTCCTCTTTGATGGCAGCAGGTTACACACAGGTCTCCATGGCTCTAACCCTCATATCCATGAAGTCATGGGATGGTCACATGTGACCAGGGCCAGGATGTCACCCCCCCCCCCCCCCCCCCCCCGTAAACTTTAAAATCCTGTGTGGGGTTTCAGTCCGTGTTCAGGTGGCGTGAATCCTGTGTTTCTGACGGTCAGAGAGCTGAGAGCGTGTTCCCAGCAGCAGCAGGAAATGATGCTCAGCAGGCGTCTCCTCTGTCCTCCTCTGCTTCCTGTCAGGGAGTCCACCGCAGCAGTGCAATCTGATGATGATGAATCTCTGATGATTTGATCAGAGTGTAATCACCTGACACTCAGGATGGTTCTGTTTTCATTAGCTTAGAACGAGGGTGGACTCCGACTGATCGGGACTCAGACTGACTGACGGACTCTCACACTCTCCAGGTGGAGGAGCAGGTTGATCTGTAACAGCTGGACGTGGAAACAAGTTTGATCAAGTGAGTTTAAATGCTGGTGAAGTGTCAGTGCTGTGGCAGCAGGTGTGACGGACAGCAGGTGTGACAGACAGCAGGTGGGACAGACAGCAGGTGTGACAGACAGCAGGTGTGACAGACAGCAGGTGTGACAGACAGCAGGTGGGACAGACAGCAGGTGTGATGCGTGCCTGTAAAGGTAAAGGATTGTCACGGGAACCTGAGCTGCTGGGTCACACATGACTGTGACGTGTCTGCGTGACATTAGAAAATCGATTGCGGGACGTTTGGACACCGTCTGCTGTGCTGAGAAAGTGAATGTGAACTTTTCCCAGCTCTGGGGACGGGGGGGGTGGTGGGGGGGGTTGAACCTGTGGGTGCTGCACCATGTGAGAACTGCTGCTCCGTCCTGCATCACTGTCTGTGTGTCTGTGACTGACGCTGCTTCCTGCTTCCTGTCTCGTGGAGCCGGGTTCTCTCTGAGACTGCTCGGTCACATCTGGAGACAGATGTGAGGGAGAAGCTCTGCTGCCTCCTCCTCTTCCAGCTGATGGCAGGAGAGTGAAGTCACACTGGGTTTTAAAATATACTTCCCAAGCTTTTGGTTCAGCAGACGCACTTTGATGTTCAGCAGTGGAGCGTGCTCTAAAGTAAATACCACAGGGATTCTTGCTCTGTGAGGAAACAGGCTGTGGCCTCTCGTCTCCTCAGACGGACTCCGAGTCGCTCTGACCTCAGAGGAAAAAATCTTTTGATGCTCAAACTCACAGAACATCAGGTGTGTGTGTAACCTACCTGTCATCCCTCTGTGTGCGTGGCTCTCCGTTAAAACCTGACGTGAAAGTGCGATGGGGGGGTCGGGTCTCTGATGAGGCTGATGATGTCTTGCGAGGTCGGGACGACAGGACTCCGTTTCAAACAGAGGTCAGCGCTGCAATAATATTTTCCCCCTGTGACGTGAGCCAAGCTGAGTAAACTGAGAGCGGGACACACACAGACCCATCCACACATGTGAACGTCCGTGTTTGTACTGGTGCAGTAACGTGGAGCTCATCCATCGCCTCGTCGGACTGATAACACGCCGCTCCGTCACATTAAAGGCACGTTGGAATTCATGTGTTCACATGTTCAGCTGTGAAACCATGAAAGGTTTTATAAAAGCAGGTGAAAGTAGGTCGTGTTGGTCAGTGACGTGGACGCTGCAGCGCCGTGACGCGTAAACACGAGAAGCTTTCAGTGGAAATGAGCCTGTGACAGATGTTTCCACATGTTTCCACATGTTTTTACTGTCACCTTCAGTTTCTCCTGAACTCCGACACTTTGTTGGTTTGTTTGCAGCCTGATGGTCTGTTTTCAGAGAGGGAGGGGTGAGGGGGGCAAGGGGGGAGGTGAGGGGGTGAGTGGGTGAGTGGGGGGGCTGTTTGATGTGGGAGGTCTCCCCCCTCACCCGCTGAGCTGCTCCCTCAGACCCTCCCCCTCATTAAGCCTCAACTCAACCAATCATAACATTAATGTTGACGTTAGCTCACAGAGTCCAGTCTGAACCCAACACACACACACACACACACACACACTCACACACACACACACACACACACTCACACACACTCACACACACACACTCACACACACACACACACACACTCACACACACTCACACACACACACACACACACACACACACACACACACACTCACACACACTCACACACACACACACTCACACACACACACACACACACTCACACACACTCACACACACACACACACACACACTCACACACACTCACACACTCACACTCACACACACACACACACACACACACACACACTCACACACACACACACACACACACACACACACACACACACACACACACACACACACTCACACACACACACACACACACACACACACTCACACACAATGGATGGATGAATGGTTGAAGTGCTACAGTTACGAGCAGCAGCAGAGTCACAGGGACGTGGTTGGGGTGGATGCTGGGTGGATGAAGGATCTCAGAGTCCGGATCCTTCCCTGACCTGAACCAGGATCTGTGACAGAACCAGAACCAGAACCAGAACCAGTGTCGTGCTGCTGGAGTCACTGGACTGAAACGTTTTACTGGAACATTCAGGATCAGTGAAGTGAGACGTGTCCCCCACGTGGGTTCACATCATTCCCTCCAGACGATATGAGACATAGTCGGGTCGTAGATCTGTGATTGTCCTCGGAGACGGACCCGACAGAGCAGGTTCTGGTGTCTGTGTCTGTCAGACGTCCAGCAGCAGCGTGTCCTTGATTAAAGCAGCAGAGACCCACTGACAGCAGAGTGCAGATATCTGTCCCCCCTCCTCCCCGTCCCCTTCCTTCCATCTCTCGTCCTCAGGTCAACGGGTCTCCTGTGGCTGCCTTGCTTTTAAGTCATCACGCTCCCCCATGGGGCGCATGAGGGAGATGTATCTGTGTCACCCTCCTCAGGTGATCTCTGGGTAATGTACTGAAGGACAGCGAGTGCGGCCATCAGCTCGGACCTACACGCCTCGCGCCGCTCGCCCCACGCCTGCTTTTGGTGGGTAATTACAGGGAGGGCTGCTCTCGCCATGAGGGAGGCAAACCAATTAGAGAGTGTCTCTGCAGTTAAAGGACATCAGGGTCGCATGTTTATTATGTCATCCCTACACTCGGGGGCCGTTATTACAGATGAGTGTCCCGGTGTGGAGGTCGTTGATGGAGGTGGGATTCTGTTTGGGCCCGTGGTTTTACATGCTCTGATTATTCTGATGGCCGCCTGAGAGCTTCGTTAGCATCATCTGTCTCCGATCGGGCTTTGGTTCCTGTCCATAACTTATCAGTTTAAAAGGGTACTAAGGAGCGTCCTGCAGGGGCGGGGGAGGGACGGGGGGACATGTTGGACAGGCTGTGATCAATGTGAGCTGGAGGAGACCACTGTATTTCTGATGCGGTGCCTCAGGGCTCAGGTCTGTCAGTCCTCAGTCACTCAGGTTCCTCTGGAACCACGTCACCGGTTCTATGATCCTGATTAACGGTGCGGAGCGAAGCTGTGTGAACACGGCACAACGTGTCGGCCAACATGCCACGTGACCAACCAGCACACAGGCCTCCGGTCACCTCCCGGTCATGTCCATGTGTGAGCTGCAGAATCCTCCAACGTGGACGTGAGTCCTGAGACACTGGGCCCGAGGCTTCCTGACAGCAGAGGAGCTGTGGACATGAAACGAGCACGATGTTAAACTCTCACGGCGACGCAGGGAAATTTCTGCTCGTCTGAGGTGTGTGATGAAAACTGTGATGTGGAATCATTGAGCTCCTTCGGGGCTCATTAGGTGAGACTCTGGGTGCCGCAGTCTGTCAGCCTGTGTGTTAAACCTGTGCGGACGCCGCTCTGTAGCTTCACACTCCATTAGCTTTATTCTCCCGAGCGGCCGATCCCGCAGGTGTAAAGCGAGGCCGCGCTCCATTTAGCTCCATTCACTTAATGAGGCGTCTGCGGAGGAGAGCGGCGATCGCCACAGAGCCGCCGGCAGCTTTTACAGCACACGGGCCGACCACGCCTCCTCGTCGACCTGTGGTCCAATCAGCTTCACACATGGTTTTACTGCTTTTTCAGTTCAGTTTTCTGTTGAACACGAAAAAAAAACTAGAGGAAGGTTCCAGTGTTTTTTCCCTCTGGGCTGAAAGTCGAGCTCAAGCCATCGTACTGTACCTGTGTGTGTGTGTGTGTGTGTGTGAGTGTGTGTGTGTGTGTGTGTGTGTGTGTGTGTGTGTGTGTGTGTGTGAGTGAATTAGTATGTGTGTGCAGTAGCGTCCCTCAGGCTGATCTGCATACAGCAGGGACGATGCTGCAGCTCCCTCCATCAGCATGCACTGACACCTGCAGCGTTTAATGCACTCCTCCACTTTATTAATGCCCAACGTGTGATAAACATTTCTACACACACACACACACACACACACACACACACACACACACACACACGCACACTGCTGTCTGTATGGCCTCTGAAGGAAAACACTCCCAGGATGCCCTGCAGGGGGCAGGAAGGTGGACTGTGCTTCATCATCTCACCTGAAACTCATTAGTGTGATGCAATAACATCATGTTAACCATCACAGTAACAAGATGGCGTACAGCTGGAGGAGGGTGGTCCCCGAGCCTCGTCCCCGAGCCTCGTCCCTGCGTCGCTCTCCCGTCTCAGCCTGTCAGACGAGGACAGACAGCAGACGACAGGAAAGACTGAAGCTGAGGAAACATCTCAGTCACCCTGTGCAGAGAGGAGACATGAAAACCACAGAGACCGCAGCCTCTGCCTCCCCAGGGAATCATGGGAGAGAACATGAGGCGAAGGGGCGGGTGCAAGCTAAGGTCCTGCGGAAGGACCCGAGTGTGTCTTCCACCATGAGGCCCTGTGACACAGGATGTCCTCAGAGCTCCGTGTTTCTGTGAGACGTCTCTGAATCAAACCGACATCTCGGCGTCCACGGCTCGGACAGCCCGATCGATACCCAGAGTGCAATGCGAGCGGCGAGCTTGACCACAACATGACTTCATGACATCAGCGAGGTCAAGGTGTAATTTCACCAATCAAAGAGACATCGCCCAAAATAATCTGCCACGTCCATTTCATCCCCGTCACCGTGAGGACAAAACATTCAGCTCAGGAGGAAGATACAACAGATGTGTGTGTCTTTGTTGGCATCGTCCTGCAGCCTGATGGACAGAGGGACGGACGGACAGGCAGACAGAGAGACGGACGGGCAGACGGAATCCAAACGCTGCACCTCCAGGTGATTAACTGTCCCCAAACACCCCGTCTGAAACATGGACAGTTGAAATGTCCTGTCTGTTTGCCTGCTCTGACTGAGGTGCGAGAAGATTAATTGAGTGGTGGATGCTTTGTGCTCAGCGAGGCTTCCAGGGGCCACGGGGCCGAGAGCAGGCCTGGGCGGGCCAAAGTAAAGAGACCATCTCATTAATATATGATTAATAGCCCCCGCCGCGGTGATTAATTAGTGTTTGTGACAGTAAACTTTTAACGGGCCCCTGTGTCGTCCCCTGGAATGCCCATTTATCTTTTGGACCCCCCCTCACCTCCTCCTCCGTCACCCCTCCACCTCTCCGCAGCCGTCCACACAGAGCCAATAAGTTTGCATATTCTGGTCTTGTCCGATTTCATTCTGCTGCTGCCTGGAAGGAGCAGCCAGGAATGAGGGCTCTCCGACATGATTGATTGCTTTGCTTTTTTATTTGCAAGTTGGAATCCGGAGTTTTTTTTTTCTTCTCTCCACCTCTGTGCTCGTTCTCCTCCACACGAGGAACCTCGGGCTCCTTGGTACAGAAATTTCTTCCAGCTCTGCTTTGAAATTGATTTGAATCGCTGTTGTATGAGCTTGTGTGTTTTTCTCACAGCCCTTCACAGCTGAACCCCCCCCCCCCCCCCCCCCCCCGCTCCTCCCCTCCCCCCTCCCCTCTGTAATACTCAGCCTCACACAGAAAACTTCCACCAAACTCACAAATCACTTTTTAAAATGCTTTTTGCATAAATGTGACTTTCATCATCAGGTGTTTCAGTCTGAGTCCTTCATTTACAAACCATGAAACTGGACATGTCTCTTCTGGGACATGTCCCCCACTCTGGGAAACTGTGATGGACATTTTTTTTCCACAGTTTTTTTCACATCTGTACATTAACAAGTGAACTGACTCCTGGATAATGAAAATAGTCCAAAGTCACTTTTCTGTCACAGCATACCTCCGTCCTCCGTCCTCTGTCCTCTGTCCTCCGTCCTGTGGCTCTGGTCTGGTTCATGGACTGTGTGAAGATGTTTGATAGTTCAAGTCATTTCACCATCACTAATAAAGTCACATGCTACACACACACACACACACACAGTGTAACAGCCTGTGTGCTGACATATGGACGTAAACAGTTATTTTCTGCAGCACAGGGAATATTCCAGATGGTTGGCTCAGTTCATGATGCTCAGACGTTGCCGCCTTCACGGCGTCCCTCATAACCTAAAACCACAGCTCTGCTCCCAAACATAAAAAAGCCAAACGAGCCACTTTGATCACAGCTCGTCCTGAAACGATCCATTAAACACGTGGAAGTGAAATCGGAGAAGCAGCTGCAGGTTTTATGTGGACACGCAGCATCAGCGCGGTCTGGATTCTTCAGTCCAGAGCAGTTTGATGAAGCTGAGCTGTGAATATTAAAAACGTCTTTATCAGATCATCACGTTTCAGCTTTCAGAAGTTAAAGGATCATTCTGTGTTTTTATGTTTTAAGTTTTAGATCCTCGTGCAAATGCTGAGCGTAGACATGGCGTCTCGGCTGTTTCAGGTGTTTCAGGTGTTTCGGCTGTTTCAGGTGTTTCAGGTGTTTCGGCTGTTTCAGGTGTTTCGACTGTTTCAGGTGTTTCAGGTGTTTGGGCTGTTTCAGGTGTTTGGGCTGTTTCAGGTGTTTCAGGTGTTTGGGCTGTTTCAGGTGTTTCAGGTGTTTCGGCTGTTTCAGGTGTTTCAGGTGTTTCGGCTGTTTCAGGTGTTTCAGGTGTTTCGACTGTTTCAGGTGTTTCGACTGTTTCAGGTGTTTCAGGTGTTTGGGCTGTTTCAGGTGTTTGGGCTGTTTCAGGTGTTTCAGGTGTTTGGGCTGTTTCAGGTGTTTGGGCTGTTTCAGGTGTTTCAGGTGTTTCGCTGTTTCAGGTGTTTCGGCTGTTTCAGGTGTTTCAGGTGTTTCGGCTGTTTCAGGTGTTTCGGCTGTTTCAGGTGTTTCAGGTGTTTCGACTGTTTCAGGTGTTTCAGGTGTTTGGGCTGTTTCAGGTGTTTGGGCTGTTTCAGGTGTTTCAGGTGTTTCGCTGTTTCAGGTGTTTCGGCTGTTTCAGGTGTTTCAGGTGTTTCGGCTGTTTCAGGTGTTTCGGCTGTTTCAGGTGTTTCAGGTGTTTCAGGTGTTTCCTGCTCCTTCAGGCTCGTCTCTCTCTGATGCTGTTTGATTTCATTTGTCTCACAGGTGCATCACAGGTCACTGCTCTGAGGGTTAGCTGACGGACGGATGGACTGAGATTATCTGAGAAAAACTTCGGATTGTTTTGGGAAAAAAAAACAACATAAACATATTTTAAACATTTTGAGAAATTTTTATTTTATTTCAATGAAATAAAAAGTGATTAAAATACAGTTTACAATTTTTAAATGACATGTTACCCTCTGTCACGTTACATGATCATGGCCTCACGTGGTTCGCTCTGTTCAGAGTCAGATCAGTGCAGAGACAGATTTGGTTAGGGTCAGAGGTCAGGGGTCAGGGGTCAGAGGTCAGGGCAGGTGAAGCAGCCTGTGTTCTGGTCCTTTAACATCCAGCTCTGCTGCTCTGAGACGAGACGAGACTGTCAGTGTCTCCATCTTTCTCTTAAAGCGCAGAATTCACAAAGAGGAGAATTAATCAGAATATATGGCTTTTAATATAAAAGCCTGTCATCCCTCCGGTGTCTTATTGAGTTTGTGGAGGCGAGTGGAGCGGGTGGAGATCAGAGGGTGAGCACACGGCCACCTGTCCTGCCGCCCGCACGCACAACACTTATACAATAAAAAGCCTTTTCTGGGAATTTGTTTGTGAAACGCTGAGACTTTTGGTGCCGTGTGTGGACGGAGGAACTTTTCTTTAGATTATCTTCATTGTTGATAATCTCTTTAACTACAGGGGTGAGTCGCTACACCTGAACCTCTCCATCCAGGGCCGCCGCAATCGCTCTATAGCCCCCAGCACTAATCCCATCATGCCTCGGGAGGACTTGGCTTCTCCCCTCTCGTCTCCTCTTCCTCGTCTCTTCTTCCTCTGCTCCGTTAAAGCAGCAGGAGCAGAAAAGCAGATTTAGAGCAGATCCATTTCATTTCAATAACCTGCATCAGCCTGCAGTCCTCTGCAGCAGCAGGAGGACTCAGACACAGGGACGCTGTGTGACCCACAGTTTGGACTGCAGGTATACACACTCAGTGAGACCTGTGGCCTTCCAGCTGATGTGCAGCGACGTGTTTAAGGTGAAGGAGAGGTCGTCGTGTTGCACACCGTCCTGCAGCTCCGCCTGCAGAGTGAAGCTGTTAGAGGAGGTGTGGTCTCTAACCAGGCCAGGTGGCCCGTCCATCAGGGAGGATGGATCCAGCTCTGTTTCCTTTAAAGAAAAAGAAAGTGGGATATTTTCTCATCACGCAGCCTGAATAAGGCCGATAGGAAATAATGGGGAGTTAATCAGATCAGTAGCACTCTAATTCACTGGGTATTGATCAAGGCTGATTCCTAATGGGGCTTCAGACCTGTGTGTGTGTGTGTGTGTGTGTGTGTGTGTGTGTGTGTGTGTGTGTGCGTGCGTGTGTGCGTGTCTGTGTGTGTGTGTGTGTGTGTGTGTGTGTGTGTGTGTGTACGTGTGTGCGTGTGTGTGTGCGTGTGTGCGTGCGTGCGTGTGTGTGTGTGTGTGTGTGTGTGTGTGTGTGCGTGGTCTGACAGAGATGCTGTTGCCGGGCAGACTTCAGCAGAATAACTGATGTATTGTTTCACTTCTAAAATAAATGGACTGCTGCTGGAATGAGATGATTATTTGTGTGTGTGACGTGTGTGTGACGTGTCTGTGACGTGTGTGTGACGTGTGTGTGACGTGTGTGTGACGTGTCGGTGACGTGTGTGTGACGTGTGTGTGACGTGTCTGTGACGTGTCATACAGCCTGTCCCAGTCACATGGTTCCCACAGACTCCACATGGTGGATGACACAGTGCTGATTGGGCGATCGTTTACAGTGTCTGTTGTTTTTGTTGTTGTTTATTTACAGGATTTTCCTGCGCTCCACCTGGACACATGGCAGACACACCTGTACCTGAGGCCACCTGTCAGCGATGCTAGCTGAGGTAAGCCCTGGCGTTCCTGGTTGTTGTTCGGAGAAATGAAAGCTGCTCAGTGACAGCGGCGAATGTTTCGGTCCATTTTCGTGTGACGTTGTGTGACTCAGACACCTGTGGCGTCTCTGCACCTGTGGATTCTCACCTGAATGTGAAAGTGTTTGTGCTGCAGGTGTGTAATGGTGATGTGTGAAACAGCTGCACTGATGATTGACACGCTGCTGTTTGTTTGTTTGGATAAGCGGTAATAAGGTGACGTTATATGATTTTAACTGGGGTAAAACTCTTGAGCAGGTGAGTTGTCCACCTGACCACCTGACCCAGCACCTGTGTTAATGCTGAGCTGTTGTCACGCAGGTGAGCTGCTCTGCGTCAGGTGTAACATGACGCTGATTAAACATGGTTCCTGCTGCTGCGGTTGTAGTTTGGCTTTCTGTTCGTGTCGGTGCCTCATGAACCGATTTAAATCCAAACTTTTCTCTGAAGGAAACGATATTCCACTTTCCAAATGGCTTCCTGTTTCCTTATGAACGAGCCGGGCGGGAGGGAGCAATGTTTTTAATAATATACTTGACATCAGAGCGGCGGGCTGAATTAAATGGCCCCGCCTGTTGCTTGTTTTTATTAGGAAGTCTGAGATTACATTGTTTTTGCCGTGACATCATTTTCTGTCCTGGTTTATTTTTGCGTGGGATGAGGTCGCTCGCCACAGTCCATGCAAATCAAAAGCTCTGATTTATGCACCTTTCCCGCGGCGAATGGAACATTAAATTTAATTTTGCTGCTGTGGAGCTGTGGCTGCTCCACGCTCAGGCTTGACACGGTGAACCGGGCCCGCCGCCGCCGCTGCCGCCGTGCAGGAATTCATTACTTCCTCCACAATATGCGAAAGCAACATTTGAATGAAACATTTGTCTCATGTCAGAACAGAGTAGCGTCTACTCTCTCTGTACAGATACATGGAAACAGGGAGGAGGGACAGAGGCGCTCATACTCGACTGTAACAAAGCAGCGAGCCGCGTAATGGTGGCACATTAAAATGAGGCCTGTTGGATGTGAGTAGCAGAGCAATCTGTTTCTGCGGCGGTCGCCCATTACCGCTTCGTAATGACGTGGAAAAAACGCCACAAAGCAAAGTAATGAAATGTATTTTCCCCGCTTTAACCTCAGGCTGCGACCGTGCGGCTCTCACTGCGGCAGCATGGCCACGCCTCCAACACCGACATTTATCAGCGTGGTTCTCATCACGCCATGACTCAGCAGGAAATGAATGTGAGTGTTGATCATCACTCCGTCTTCTGCACTTCTTCTTCTTCTTTGTGCTTTTTACCTGTAACTTGAGCCAAACAAGTTCCACTTCCTGCTCACATGTGGAGGCATGTTCCTGCGTCAGACGGAGAAACGACGTGTGGTCACGGGCGAATCGGTCACAGCAGGAAGTGAAATGGACAAACAGTGTCCTGTCCCCCTGCCCCCCCCCCCCCCCCCCGACCAAAAAAGTAGAATTAAACAGAACAGATGCTTTAAACATTTTAAACTCTCCAGTACGAAGCCACGTAGCATTTATTAGCACAACCTGCCAGAGACAGGGACTCTGTGGGGCTGTGGAAGCTGAGAGGGACCCGGGGCGGGGGGCAGCGGGGCCCGGGGACAGCAGCAGGGGGGCGGGGGGGAGAGGCAGTCTGCCTCACAGTGTGCTGGACAGATTACAGCCTCATAGCTGTGGATGTGAAAGCAGACGAGGTGATTACACGGCCAGTGTGGTGAGGCCGAGCGCGACCCTGTGATAAAGTAAATGTGCCATGCATGGGGGGGGTGGAGGGGAGGGGGGGGGGGGTCTGCAGGCTGGGATTGACTCCGGTGGCGTCGCTCTGATGCCAGACAAAGACACAGAATCATGTTCATGATAAAAACTCTGCTCCATCATGGCAGCGTGGAGGGGTGGGCGTGTCTGTCACATGATGTCATCACAGGGGGCGTGGTCTGACGCCAGCCCAGGTCTAATTATAGCTCAGGTACATGAACACACATTGATCACAGCACAGCCACAGACTCGCTGGATCAGAGTGTTTGGTCTCAGTTCTACAGGATCTGCACCGGAGACCGTGAGACGTCCTGATGGGACGGACGGTGGAGCAGAGCCTCAGACGTCTTCTCAGTCAGCTGATCTGTCCTGTGTGAGCGTCGAGAAAAAATAACACCATTCATTCATTTAACGGAAGAAACGGCAAAATCTCAGCAAAGTGATGTTCAGTCCTCTGTGGTCAGAGCTCGTGTGAGACATGAGACATGAGGACCATAGAGACATGAGTCTGGCCAGTGGACGTTAGCTCTGCCTCCTGATTGTTATGTGTGCGGTGCTTCCTTCCTTCCTTCCTTCCTTCCTCCCTCGCTCACTCTCCTGATTTGCAGTATCACCGTTTGCTCCGTGTCCCCGGGGCCGTCTCCCAGCCAAAGTGAAGAGCTCGTGCCCGGATGCAAATGACTTTCCAAGGTCCTTGTGATTGCTCATTAACTTTCCGTGGGCATAAGTCCTAACTTTATTATTGACTGCACAGAATACACAATCCACCGACCTCTGCCACCTGCAACTAAATCTCTCCCATCCGATCCATCGCACTGATTTCTGCAGCGCGCCAGAAAACTCGAGCCAGCAGTTTAGTCACCTTAAGTGTTTACACGCCTCACCCCCTCACCCCCCTCACCCCACCCCCCTCACCCGGAGCTCACACATCAGTGCAGACAATGCAAACACTGCTGTCAGCCTGTTCCCAGCTTTAAACATCAGAAATGTGAATGTGAGGGTCTGAAATTCTTTCTTTCTGGATTCAGTTCCTCCAGCGTTGGTTCATCCAGGAAGCTCAGGGACTTTTCCTCTGCATAAAATATTTACTGAGCTCGAAAAGAATTTTTCAGCTTGTCATTAAACCCCCACACCCCCCCCCCCACACACACCCACACACACCCCCACACACACTGCCACACACCCACACACACCCACACCCCCCCCCCCCCACACACACCCACACACACCCACACACCCCCCCACACACACACCCACACACACCCACACACCCCCCCACACACACACCCACACACACCCACACACCCCCCCACACACACCCACACACACCCACACACACCCACACACCCCCCCCCACACACACCCACACACACCCACACACCCCCCCACACACCTCGCCACGGGCGACACCTGCACCCGGTGCATGCAGTGCTTATGCAGATCAGTCCTGGAGAATCAACATATTACAAGCAGCTGACATTTGTCCTGATATATTGAATCGTTAGTGCCACAGAATCACTTAAGCCGGATCCACTAACATCGGGTTTCCTCTCGTTATTGACCCTCACGGGCCGAGTCTGACAAGTGGAACTGCAGCAAAGTTCATTAATAATGTGAAATAAATCAATTTGCCTGGAAACGGTGGGACAGCTGCAGACTGCAGGACATCCTGTGACCTCCGCCGCTCACACACAGGTGTTCATCTGATACCAGCCCGCGTGATGGCGTCTGACTCGCTGTTCCACGGACGTGTGACTGACGTATTCAGAGGAGGTGTAGATCCAGGCCTCCGATGATCAGACCTTTACTCTGAAATATGATCATTTCAGAAACAGGAAGTGAAGCTTCTCATTGATTAGCGAGCTGTGATGCGTTAACGGGCTGAATGATTGATTCATATCGATCCTGTTGATTTATTCATTTATTTCATTTTATGGTTCGACTTTCTGACCGTGTTGCTGCAGCTCGTGATGTGTTCCAGTTTCCTGTCAGGTTCTGGGACCAGTTAAAAATACGTATGGAGGTTTATCATGATGATGATGATGATGATGATGATGTTCAGAGCGAGCTGAACACACACACAGCTCCTTTTACACTCACTGCACACGATTCTCAGATCCAGACGAGCGATGGCACTAAGATCCATGCTCGCTCTGTCGGGTCGTTTCTCAGGACATGTGGTTCCTCCAGAGACCGAACACAAACACGGACTCGCCCCGATACCAAGACAAATAAACCTCGACTGTCTGGCAACCAACCAAAGAGCAGTTTAGGATTCCACACGTTCATCAATCATTTCCCTGTCTGCTTATTATTCTTCTGCCTGTGAGAAGGATCAGAGCGGAGCGGTTCCTCTGAGGTTCCTCTGGGTTCTGCAGAGGAACCTCAGAGGAACCGCTCCGCTCTGATCCTTCTCAGATGAAGATCAGATCAGACTCATTTATTTTATCAAACAGCGTTGGTGCTGAGCTACAGACGCTGGGATTGTTTCCTCTGTTATTGATCCCGCCCCCCCCCCCACACACACACACACACACACACACACACACACACACACACACACACACACACACATACTTTGCATTCACCTTTTATTTTGAAGTTCCGTCCTGTGGAAAATGTGACACACTCGTTTTGCGGCCTGTCCGTCTCCGCCGCTCATTTCTTCATCATTCCTCGCTCCATCGATTCCTCTGCTTCATCAAGCGGCCACGCTGCAACCAGACCTCTCACACCTTGGCAGCGAGCGGCGCGCTGACGGCAGACAGG
Organism: Toxotes jaculatrix; assembly: GCF_017976425.1. Classification (NCBI taxonomy): domain Eukaryota; kingdom Metazoa; phylum Chordata; class Actinopteri; family Toxotidae; genus Toxotes; species Toxotes jaculatrix. Next base: position 25,137,298 of record NC_054409.1, on the reverse strand, counting down.
AAGTGCAGTGTCAGCCGATCAGGACGTCCTTCAGCAGCCTCTGTCTCACACTGAGAGAAGGTCAGAGCTGCTGACAGAGGAGGGAAAAAAAACAGATCACTTCCTACCTGAGGAGGAGAGATCAAACAGATCAGCAGCTCTCTGCTCGTCCCTCAAAGTCGGGTTTCAGCTTTTCTGTTTCATTAGAGTGAGAGGGAGTGAAAGTCCAGCTGCTCAGATCTGAACAGGAAGCTGCATTTTTAATACAATCATCTTATTACGTCACAGATTTTTTCGATGAAGTGAAACGTCATTGAAAACACAACAAACTGAGCGATGTGATAAATCTTTGGTTCATCCTCTTCTTTGGTTTTATGTTCAGCCTCTGATCCACAGGATCCACGGGATCCACGGGATCCACAGGGTCCACGGGATCCACGGGGTCCACGGGATCCACGGGATCCACGGGGTCCACGGGATCCACGGGGTCCACGGGATCCACAGGGTCCACAGGGTCCACGGGATCCACGGGATCCACGGGATCCACAGGGTCCACAGGGTCCACGGGATCCACAGGGTCCACAGGGTCCACGGGATCCACAGGGTCCACGGGATCCACGGGATCCACAGGGTCCACGGGATCCACGGGGTCCACGGGATCCACGGGGTCCACGGGATCCACGGGGTCCACGGGATCCACGGGGTCCACAGGGTCCACGGGATCCACAGGGTCCACAGGGTCCACAGGGTCCACGGGATCCACAGGGTCCACAGGGTCCACGGGATCCACGGGATCCTGGTCAGGTTTCTCTGTGAGAACCGTTCTCTCAGTTTGTGGGTTTGTGGCAGTGATGGCGGCTGGTTTGTGCTGTGGCTGTGTGACGGTCAGTTTATAGGACAGGAAACAGTTTGGTGTTTTATTTTAGTTTTCTGTTGTAGTGTTTGAGCAGATGGGATTCTAGCCTGTAGTCCTGCCGTCCTGCCGTCCTGCTGTCCTGCCGTCCTGCTGTCCTGCCGTCCTGCCGTCCTGCTGTCCTGCCGTCCTGCCGTCCTGCCGTCCTGCCGTCCTGCAGCCTCTCTGCTGTTTCTGCTTCTCCCTGTCAGGGTGAAGTCAGCGACTGGCCTCTCAGTGTCGCTGCTTCAACAATCAGACCCTTTGATCAATTGCATAATGGTAATTATATTATATTGGGTTAATTCCATTGCTGAATGTGAGGACGGGGATAATTCCTGCTGGCTCAGCCCTCCTCTGTCCTACCTCAGCTCTTCCTGGCCGTGCCTGAAGTCGTTCTGACCATGAGCTACCTTGGTGCCGGAGCTCATTTGCTAATTGAAAAGCGATTGACAAATCAGGAGCACATGACCGGGAATTCCCTCAGCCAATTTGCGGCCCCCTGATCCCATGATGAGGCGAGCGAGCGGATGGGGTGACTTCCCAGACTCGAGCCAGACAGGAAAGGTTCGGGAACAGAGCGGCAGAAGCCAAATCCTTCATTGTAATTCCCCCGGAGGAGCCGTCCAGCAGCTGAAATGCCTTCTGTCAGTGCCTTTAAAAGTGAGCAATAACAAATCTCCTGGCTAATGGTCAGTGAATTAAGCCGCCAGCCTGTATAGACAGTGTGGAGGAGAGTGGAGGCTGCAGCAGAGCAGGGCCCAGTCTCCCCTGCTTCACCCCCCACAGCCCCATTACCTGTCAAAGCCCCCGGCACACAATCAGCAGAGACAGGTGCTTTCTGTGCTCACAGGAGAGGAGAGCTCACGGCTCCCTGGGGGGCGAGGGTGAGCGTGGGGGGGGTGAGGGTGAGTGTGGGGGGGGGGCAGATCCTGCCTGATAGTTGTCAGCAGCTGCAGAGGGAGCTCTGCCTGGTCAGGGAGAGACAGGAGTTTAGAGCCGGCAATAATCAGCCAGAGCTGCTGAAAACATGAGGAATCATGGATGGGGCTGACAGAGAGGGACGCGGACAGGGACAGGGACATGAGCAGGACACACGTGTTTATGGAGAGAAGATGAAGTCCAGGGAATAAACAAGTGAAAGCAGAGCAGGAGCCCAGCCCACATCACATCAGCCCTGAGTCTGATCCACTGTGAGCAGCGTCCGTGGGATCAGCTGAGGGAAGAAAGCCGTCTGTCTCTGAGCGCGCTCGTCCTCACGTCTCTTCCCTCGCTGTGTGTAAATGTTTACACTGAAAGGAGAGACTGAGACGTCCAAGACTTTGTAATGACCTTTTGTTTAAATGCCCCCCCCCTTTCTTTTCAGAGCCGCGTCACCCCCTCCCTGCTGGTTAACCCCGACACATTCACAACAACTGACCAATCACAGAGCAGTTAGAGAGAGTTCCCTGCTATCTACCCAGCATGCCTGCTGCCCTGCCATCACTCTTCCTTAACAGTCTGTAATTAATCCCGATTATGGCTGAGGGGGGGTCATTGTCCCTGAGTGAATGGCAGCATTACACGGTCAATTTACCGCCGTGTTCTTATCAATGCCAGCCTTACATAACCTCCCATTTAAAAGAGCTAATTAGCTGGAAAATACATGACAAGTCAATTGTGGCGACGGAGGAGACGGAATGAAACGGAGGCTTCAACAAATGTCTGCTGGCCACAGATACGCTTGTTGTGCTGCCGCTGGGCCGGCGTGCGGCCAGATAACGGTTTGTACCGGAGGCTTAAAGGCAATTTACTGATTGATCCAGCAGCACTTTGCTTTCTGAAGATGCTGTTTTACAAATTCAGAGGAGCCTCCAGAGAAAAACACAGTGATAATAACATTCCATAAATAAACTCTTACACATGGGCTCATAAAATCAGACACGTGTTAGACACAGGACTTTAACCCGGGAAGTGTCGGCTCCTCGGGGATCCGGGGTCGTGTCTTCATTTGGAGCTGGACCAGCTGGTCTTTGCCGGGCTGAGCCGACGTGCGGCCACAGAAACATTGACGCGTCTCAGTAACGGCCACGGCAGATTCTCCGACGTGCTCGGATCTTTATTGTTGGAAACTTCAGCACATCTGCCGTGATGTGTTGTCTGAGCGCTGGCTCCTCCCTGACAGTGAGAGCCGTGTGTTTGATTCTGCTCAGTAATACTAATGAGAGGTAACATCTGAATCTATCCCTCAAATGTCTGAATAGGGAAAAAGCCTGAACTGTTGCTTTTGGCAGCGGCGGTGGACCCACCATAACACGCTGTTACTGCTGTTTCTCCTTTGGCTTTTGATGGCAGCGGGGAATTTATGTGGCAGTGGATCTATCTTACAGACCGGCCCATCTGCCCGGAGCTGCCTCCACTGGCAGCCGCTCCGAAACGCTGCAGATTGCTAATGTGGCATTAAACGATAAATGGACGAAACGCCGCTCCTTCAGTAATTCCTTCAAGCCGTCAGAGTCAGCAGCTGCTCGGCCCTGGTTCGGCCGCGGTGCTTCCACCGTTACAGAGGGAACGCAGCACCTTTCATCACTCTGTGGGTTTAACTCTGAACCAGAAGCTCAGCATGTTTCAAACATGGCTTCTTCTCTTTCTCTGCGAGAGTCACATGTTCGGTTTGATGCCTCAGCTGTGGGGATGAGAGCAGTTAGCTTAGCTTAGCACACAAAGGGACCATCTGTCATATGAAAATGTGAAGGGTAATAATAATGATAATAATAATGATAAAGAGTAAAGGAATGTGACCTGTAACTGTGTGGTGAGACATTATGAAAGAATCATGCGCTGACTTTGGAACGCAGCGACACTCACTGTCATCAAAAGATTTGCAAAGCAAACATGAGTAAGGCTTTGGATGCTCGGAAGGAAAAAGAAACAGAGCGCGGGGCTGGATGTGTGGGCGGCGGGGGCGTCCTGCAGAGGAGGCTGTTTTCTCTCCACACACCGGGCACCGAGCACGCCTCCGCTTCTCGCCAGTCTGACGTTAGCTCGCTGCGAGACGTTTATTTTAGCTGCGTCGTGTGCGGCAGCCAGAATACCTCTTTCAGCCAGAGCTGTGTCCGTCCTGAGCTGAGGTCTGGAGACGGATCTGTGGCTGAAGAGAGAGAGATCCTCTCTGTGAACCAGTGAGTGTTTGTTTGAGGGAGGACACTCGTGTTTAGATGGATTTAGAAAACATGGATTCTCCATCGCAGAAACACGAGCAGATGCAGCATTTGGCAGCGACGACCTGGACATGAACAAACACAGTGTTTGTTTTATTCATTCTGAGCAGCCAGGGTCAAAGCAGCAGTCTCACTTTAATAAAAGCATCACAAGTCAAAGTACTGTTATTAATCAGCTGATTATTGCCCCCCTACCCCCCCCCCCCCCCCCCCCCCCCCCCCTCCCGGTGGGCTGATGGTGACCTGTTGGAAAGTGTCTTTGAGTTCCCCTTGTTTCAGTAGCAGTGTGGAGCTCAGCAGGTCAAAGGTCAGGGGGTCGTCATCATCCCCTACTTTGCCTAATTACAGGGGAGCTGCAGGTTTCGCTGGCCGCAGCAGTTTGAATGGTCCTGATGGGAGAAGCGTGGCAGCAGTTCAGAGTCCTGTTATGGAAATCTTTAATATTTAATACATCGATTAACATTAACAACTCAGGCAGAACTGTTTCAACAATTCCATTATTATTTGATATCTCTCCATAGAGCCATGATGGGTGGTATAATGAAAGGTGGATCTCTATTTCAACCTTGAAGGGGTTGGGCAGAGTGCCAGTAATGAAGACGTATTAAACCTTAATGTAGCTTAATGTAGCAGGTGTCATATATATAATGTACAGAAGCTCTTTCTAAAGCATTATATTCATCGCTACTACCTTAAAAGCCACTAAATCTTCTGGGCTAAGTTAGTCTGGCCATGATTCTCTTCCAATTAATCAATAGAAAAATTGTTAACACACCTTAACTGGGATCCATTAGAGTGTCCCTGGGTAATAAATGTTCCTGTGGCGCTCTGAGGGAGGGAGGGGGGGGGCAAACTGCCTCCTGCACTCAGGTTAATGGGCAAAGTTGAGAGAAGTGACCACTAAATCTGCAAGGACACCACATTCACACTGGCTGAGCCTCCATCACTGGCAGATGGCCGTGCCTAAGAGCTGAGCACTAATCAATTGTTTCTGTGAGAGAGGAGGCGGAGCAGCAGCATCAGCTGTGACTCACCTCCGTCTGAATCCCGCAGCGGCGAGCGGCTCGCAGAGAGGCGGCTCAGTTCAAACTGACCTGCTGCAGCAGGAACCGACAGCACGGCGCTGATCGTCACCTGATCGAAAACACCTGTGTCTCACCTGTCAGAGAGCTGCAGCTGCAGCTGATGGTGCTGATGGTGCTGATGGTGATGATGATGATGATGATGGTGATGATGATGGTGATGATGGTGATGATGATGGTGATGATGGTGATGATGGTGATGATGATGGTGATGATGGTGATGATGATGGTGATGATGGTGATGATGATGGTGATGATGGTGATGATGGTGATGATGATGGTGATGATGGTGATGATGATGGTGATGATGGTGATGATGATGGTGGTGATGGTGGTGATGATGGTGATGGTGGTGATGATGATGGTGCTGATGGTGATGATGGTGGTGCCGCCGCTGCTGATGGTGATGATGGTGATGATGATGGTGATGATGGTGATGATGGTGATGATGATGGTGATGGTGGTGATGATGATGGTGATGATGATGATGATGATGGTGATGATGGTGATGATGGTGATGATGATGGTGATGATGGTGATGATGATGGTGATGATGGTGATGATGGTGATGATGATGGTGATGATGGTGATGATGATGGTGCTGATGGTGATGATGGTGATGATGATGGTGATGATGGTGATGATGGTGGTGCTGATGGTGATGATGATGGTGCTGATGGTGATGATGGTGATGATGATGATGATGGTGATGATAGTGCTGATGGTGATGATGATGGTGATGATGGTGATGATGGTGGTGCTGATGGTGATGATGATGGTGATGATGGTGATGATGATGGTGATGATACCGTTTAAATCAGAAACTGACTCACACAGACCGACTGAGCAGCTGATCTGTTTCATCACCTTTCGTTCTAAATCACTGAACAGCAGCAGGACAGTTCAGGTCTGGTTGAAAGCTCAGGGAAAAGGCTGATCAGAGGCTCTTGAGTTAACACTTAAGATTATTTTGTCAAACTGTAAACGCTGGATCCTGATTGGTTGGAAGGTTTCAGGGTTGGATCACAGGACAGATGTTGTCAGCTGTATGACCTGCAGGACTCTGACAGTATCTGTTCAGTTCACTGTGATTTAGGAACAGATGATGCCGTGACGTCTCCATCCAGCCTCACACGCTGTGGACCAGCTCACGTCTTCATCACGTGCTTCCTGTGGAGAGACGCTCAGGAATCTGAGCCTCCGTCTCTCTGAGCAGACGTTGTTATCACTCTTATTGGGATGAGTCAGCTTCGATGCATCACAGTGTGAGATGTTCCCGGGAACATGGATGTGAAGTCAGACAGCGGGGGCCCGCTCTGCTTCACATCCACTTGGAGCTGTCGGACAGTTCGATGAGGAGGAAAGTGTATGTGACGAGAGCTGCTTCAGTCCCGTGGTGCAGCTGAGCCTGATGGGAGCAGAGGGACACGCCCGAGCTAATTGCATTTACTTCATCTTGTAATGTTGGATCATAACTGCTAATTCAACTGTGCAATCATTCTGCCAGCTCCTGGACATTAAGCACACATTTAATTACCTCCATAAAGCTTTTAATATGCAGCACACAGAGCGGGGGACGTGACACGGACCCTCGCCACCAGCCAACATGCAGATGTCCTGCCGTCACCACGGAGACGCAGGCCTGGGCGTACTGTTATTGGACAGTCCTGGTTCCATTACATCATTATTGGATGAGTGTTTAGGGCCCATTTCATGGCTGTTAGTCAGCTGACACACACACACATATGTAAATAACATGAGATGAAGATCAGCTTCACTTCCTGTCTGAGCTCAGCTGATGTCTGTGCAGTTTAAACACACACGTCTGAGACTCTTCCTCCTGCACGGTTTACAGCCGTGTTCACTGGCTCGTCTTTATCCCTGTTTGTTGGCACATTGCTGTGCGTCTTGACGTGTCATTGCCACCTGTTGGTCAGTGGAAAGCGTGAAACCATGTGTTTGTTCATATGTGTCCTCGCACACGTGATAAAGAAAGATGGAAAAGCAGCTTCACTGACAGCTCACAGGGGGCGTTCAGGTGTCACTTCTTCTGTCTGAACATTTATCTTGCCGCGCTGCGCCGCGCTGTGGTGGCCATCTTAGAGCTGTTGGTGGTCACACTCAGACATGCTGCGATAAGCAGAGACGCTCTGTGAGCGAGGGAAGACAGGGGAGGAGGAGGAGGAGGAGGAGGAGGCAGGTCTGATAAGGAGCCGCTCGGGGCCGGAGCTCAGGGGCCCTGACAAGCAGAGACATATATAACAGGCAAACAAAGCCCTGAGGAGACAGACCATCAATACCCAGCATGTACACCATCATTACTGTCCCCAAACAAAGCCCGGTGTCAATAGCAGCAGTTATGGAGACGTCTCTCAAATTAAAATCTGCTATCAAACTGCATCTGATGGGAACAACTATTCAGTGGCCATATTTTATGGCAGAGCCAATGAAAAGTAATAACAGTTGTATTTAATGTATCTGCTGCTGCCAGCTGCCTCTGAGGGGCTTAATAGGAGCTGTCCATCAATGTCAGAGCGGCTCCGGGGCCCAACAAGAGGCCGGCTGTAATAAACATGAGGGGGAGATAACGCCCGCCGCTGCTGCCGCCCATCGCGCTGTGGTTCACTTCCTGTTTGTCATCTCAGTTTGTAACTCTCAGAATGTGTCGCGCTCTCAGCTCTTTATCTCCGTCTCACGCTTTTAGGAGGAGGGACGGACGTCCGCACGCCACGCGAGCAACGACTCACAGCTGATATTACATACAACCTGCACAACAACACGACACAACACAACAACCTGCACAACAACACGACACGACACGACACAACAACCTGCACAACAACACAACACAACACAACACAACAACCTGCACAACAACACGACACGACACGACACAACAACCTGCACAACAACACGACACGACACAACACAACAACCTGCACAACAACACGACACGACACAACACAACAACCTGCACAACAACACGACACGACACGACACAACAACCTGCACAACAACACAACACAACACAACACAACAACCTGCACAACAACACGACACGAGTGTCAGTCCTGTGTCCCACCGCTTACATTTACAAACCACTGGCTTGTTCTGCCAGTCACAGTGAGTCAGAGTCGGAGTTGTGTTGCATAGCGACGTGTTGTGCAGTGAGAGCTGTGTTGCATTCGTGTACCTCAGGAAACTCACAGATCAGTGATGGTGATGAACCAGTGACCTCGAACTTAAACATGTTTCTTCCTCCATCTTCTCCTGTGAGAAAACAGTGTGAAATATATTCTGTTTGTATATCCGTGTGTGTGTGTGTGTATGTGTGTGTATACACTGCAGCATGTGTGTGCTAATATGTTTCTACTCTCCCAGAACCCAGTGCCCCCCCCCCCCCCCTCCCCTCCCCTGATTAGAGGACAGCAGTGTGGGTAATAAGAGCGCAGCGTTCTGGGTGCAGTTTTAATCTTTATAAAAACCTTCAGCCGGGTCCCCGTCCCACAGGAGGCAGATTAAATGCTTCTTCACATTAGTAATGTCAGCACAAAATGATTATGTTTGGTGAATAATTTATTCCTCAGCCCAGCGTAATTTTCTTATCTCTCCCTTTTTGCCTCTTTTACTCTGCAGGAGACGGTAAATGGCTGTTAGTCTCCAGAAAACCTATGGATCGCCGTTTCCATCAATCAATTAAAAAACACTTACCTCACACTCAACATGATTTATATCTTGTTAATAGAATTGTCTCACTATATCCCTATATTATTATAGCCTTAATTCCATTAGCTATTTGCTTAATGCTTTTTTTAAGGCTGACCTCCAGGAGCAGGCAGATCGAGGGGGGATTAGTCCAATATTGGCCAGAAGACAGAGCTTCTTTCTGGGAATCTTGTAGGTCAGGGCAGTCGGAGGACTCTGGACGCTGACTCCTGATTGGCTGTTGTAATCCCACAGACCTCATCCTGTCATTATTCCCTATTTACTGCGGAGCATTCAGTGAAAGGACAGAGCAGCGTGTGCGGCGGCGGTTCACAACCTTTTCAGCTTGTGGTGACTCTTTATCCCAGGTTATGGTTTTAGTTTGAACCTGATGTTTAAGAAGCTGTTTTCACTTGCAGCTTGTTTAGAGCGGTGGTTTTCATGACCTTTGAACTTCAGCGTAGAACATGAGTCAGAACCTTTCAGCTCTGTAGAGACAGATGTTTCTCCAGGCAGCTGTGGGCTGTGCTTCAGCGTAACGTCCAACATGCTTTTTAATCCTCTGACTTTACGTTTTTGGTGGTCGCTCTCTTTTCTTTTTCATCCCATCTTGACACAGTTCATGAATTTGTAAAAGCAAATTATATAAAATATAGTCGACATGATAAAAAATAAACGACACCTGCCACGCAGAACATAAAAACATCTGATTCACAGATTTCTGTGTTTTCCGTCTCCTCTCCTGTTGATGGTCTTGCGACCCCTCAGACACTGAAAAGTACAAACAGTTGTTTTAGAATCGAGGCTGACAGGAGATCTGCTCACGGACTCATCGTCACGTGTCCGACTCATGCTGAACTAATAACTCAGTCCGTGCCCTTGGCACAGTTACATGTAAGTTACATTTTAAATATTCATCACATATGGCCTCATGAACCCATTACTGTGCTCCATGTTCAATACCCACAGGGCCACACACACGCACAGACACACACACACACACACCCACACACACACACACACGCACACACGCACACGCACACACACACACACGCACACACGCACACACACACGCACACACGCACGCACAGACACAGACGGGGGGGGGGGGCACCACACAGACGGTCTATATTTAGCGTCCTGTGAACCATCTGCCTGCTCCTTTCTGCTCCGGCTCACAGAGGACATCCATACGTCTGAAGCCACACACATCTCACCATAATGAGCCTCTGTAAGGCTCTCTGAATTTCTAATGAATAACACTGTGCAGGGAATAAACACATTGCTATTGATCACAACGTAAAGTAATGTAATAAGCGTCCCTGGCTTCAGCTGCAGTCTGGTACCCCTGCCCCCACCACCACCACCACAGGGGGGCTGTTACTGGAGCACAAACCCACCCACTACAGGACCAGGATCCGTGTGGGGATAACAGGCCCACAGTGGAAATATTCTGCAGACTAAATAAAGCCACAGGACCAGATGATGAGTGGAGTCCTACAGCCAGCAGGGGGCAGCAGAGGGAGCCGGTGCAAGTGTGAGGAAGGCCGTTGTTGTTTGTTGGGTCAGCTGCACCATGGGTGTTAATGTCAGACTGTGGGTCGTCCACTTTGGTTCAGACTGAAATGTCTCCACAGCTTTGACAGACTGTGATGAAACGTGGTTCAGACGTTCATGGTCCCCTCAGGATGAACTTCACCTGTGGCGCCACCATCAGCCTCAGCTGGACGCTGTGTTTACTGCTAATTAACAAGTGTTAGCTTGCTAACATGCTAAACCAAGATGGTGAACATGGGAAACATTACACATGCTAAACTTTAGCCTGTTAGCATGGTTCTTAGCATCATTGCTAATTATTGCTAATTAAATCTGTGTTGGCTGTTTAACTATGTGAACGTTTCCGGTGACTAGCCT